>NW_005434599.1:45917-54468 GCF_000315625.1 Guillardia theta CCMP2712 | reverse complement strand
CACCCCTCCCCCCACTCCAACCCCCCCGCTCCTATTAGCCCACGTGCTCCTGCCTGCCTGCCTGCCTGCCTGCCTGCCTGCCTGCTTCCTCATACTCTTCCTCTCTCCTCTCCCTGCTCCTCTCACCTCGGATCTGCACGATAGCCCAGCAGCAGCTCCACCGCATCCAGCCTCTTGGCCTGCCACCTCCCTGTCACTTCCACTGTGCGACAAACAGCACGTGCCACCTTGGCTGCAAGGAGGAGAGGAGTGTTTCCTCCCCGGTCCTGCTCGTCGACCTCCACCCCATGCTCCAGCAGCACCTTATCCCTCCTCTTCAGCCTCCTCCTCATTGTAGTTTCAATTGTTCACCTCGCACAGCCCTGTAGATCCCTCCTTCGCTGCCCAGTGACTGTCAAGATGTTATTGTCCTCTCCCCTCCCTCCTCCTTCCTTCCCTTCTCCCTCTCCCTCTCCCTCTCCTCTCTCTCTCTTATCCTCCCCCTCACCTTCCCCCTTCCCCCCCTCCTCCTCCTGCTCCTCCTCTCCACCACCACTTCCTCCTCGCTGTACGTACAGAGGAGTGCGTAGGAACAAGTCAACTTCCATCGGGTCTCCTCCATGCTGCAGGAGAGCAACGAGTGTCTCCCTGCTCTTGCTCATCACAGCCTCCGTCACCACTCCCGTCCTCGAGCAGGACTTGGACGTCATATCTGCTCCCCAGGACAGCAGCAGCCTCAGCAGATGAGGATGCTTGTGCCGCGCCATGGCGTGCAATGCGCTCTCTCCCTGCAAGTTGCGGGTGAGGAGAGAGCAGCTGAGGTGCTTTCCCTCGTCCCACGTCGACTTGGCGAGGAAGCGAATCGTTCGCGCGTTTCCTCCTCGCATCGCACACATGAGCGCGTCCTCTCCTTTGTCGTTGCGCTGCAGAGGATCAGCCCGATGAAGCACAGCGAACTGAATGATGTCGTGATAAGCGTTGTCCTTCTTTCTCTCCTCCTTCTCCTCCCCTTCCTCCTCCTTCCGCTGTCCCTTCAACTTCTCAGGCTTCTCATTCCTTTCCTCTCCCTTTGAGTCCTCCTCCTCCTCGTCCTGCTCGCAGAGGCGGCAGGCGATGTGTAGTGGGGTGTCACCGGCGTGGTTGAGAAGCTTGATGACCGGGGGCTGAGGAGGAGGAGGACAAGCCTGGAAGCAAGCTTTGAAGATGCTCCGCACTCCCACCGAGGCAGCGACATGCAGTGGAGTGTCGCCCTCAGCGTTGCGGGCCGAGACCTTAGCACCGGCCAGGATGAGGACGCCGACGGACTTGTCGAACTTCATCCTGACAGCCAGGTGGAGGGGAGAGTTTCCTGTCTTGCAGGGCAGGTTGACGTCGAGCCGGAGGGAGGAGAGGAAGCGGATCATCTCGAAGTTGTCGTGGAGGGCGCATACGTGGAGCACGGAGAACCCGCTGGAGTCTGTGAGCTGGAGGACAGCATAGGGGTCCCGGCAGCAGAGGGAGGTGATGGCTCTGACCATGAGCTTCGCAACGTTGGCCCGCTCCTGCTGCGTTGCAGAGACTGAGTCACTCCTTGCCGCCATGTGGAAGACGGTCTCGTGCTCCTTGGTGGTGACGAGGCAGAGCTCGAACATCCTGTGCTCCTTCCCTTCGGGGCTGAACAGCATCCACTCCACAAAGTCCGCTCGGCACCTCCTAGCAGCAAAGTGAACCATAGTCCTCCCGTCTCCTGCTGCCAGCAGAGGGTTGGCGCCGCTCCGGAGGAGAAAGGAAATTATTTCCCGCATTCCCTCCATGGCAGCGAGGTGCAAAGGAGTCTGGAACAGCCTGTTGGTTGCGTTCACGTTGGCGCCATGTCGCACAAGATACTCAACAGCGTCGAGCTTCCCTGCTGCCACCGCAAGGTGCAACGGCGTCTGCCCGTCGGCATTCTTGAGGTCGAAACTAGATTCGATCCTTAACCCTTCCCCCTCCCCCCCGGCGTACGCCAGGTGGGGAGCAGCGAGGTACACGTCCTCGGCCTCTGCTCCTCCCATGATCCTTCCACGATCAGAGGAATGAGCCAGCTGTCCTCCCACATGAAGTACATGCTTCTCACACGGAGCCGCTGCGCTGCTCTGATCTGCTACCATCGTCCCTTTCCTCCTGTCATACACAGGAAGCGGCAAGCCGTGGATCATGGACCTCAACGTCAAAACATCCCCCAGCTCAGCAGCTCTGAAAATTCCCGTCTGAGAGCTGAAGGAAGGCTGGAGATGCTTTAGACTCTCGTTCGACTCCTCCTCTCGCTGCTTCCCACTCCTGTCCCTGTACATTCCCTCCAGGATCGAGGCTGTTGCCCTCCTGTCTACCTCGAAGGGGTCGAGGATGCTCGTCGACCCGCCATACTCGGGCATCTCTCGCAGGATGTTGGTGTACTGGGTGATGACAGGAAGGGGGGCATTCCAGTCTAACTGTACTTCCCAACGACTCGATCGGCTCTCCTGGATCCTGAGCGGAGGGTCTCGACCCTTGACGAGGAAAGACAGCCTCTCATTCCACCTTGAGAGCACGGAGGATACATCTGCATCCTTATGGATGCTCAAGAAGTATGTCCTCTTCACGCTGGTCATCGCTCTGATACTCTAGTGCCCTCAGGACGTGGAGGTGGAACGCACGATCTCGTGGGAGAAGAGCGCAATGCAAGGATGCCGAAGGACCTCTGCTTCATCTTACCTTACATCATCTCGTTGGAACCATCCTTCAATCCTATCTGATGCGACGAAATTATCCACCGTCCACGGACTCCTTCTATCGATGAGATTGCGATGTCCTGGTGAAAGCGATGAAATCGTGGTCCGCTCTTCCCGTCATAGCGTCAAGACCCAAGATCCTCTGACCCCCTTTCATCATCTGCCGCGTCATAATCCTCCTCCTCCTCCTCCCTCAAGTTCTCAAGTTGTTCCTTCGCTTCTGCTCCTTGACTCCATTCCTCCCTGGCATTTTCGACACAATCCGATAGCCGTTGATATCCGTTGAAAGCGTTATAGAGCAGTTATGAAATTATAAGTCTTTGTTACACTGTTGTACCAGTGTTCTAAAATAAAACACACTTTAGGACATACCTCTCAGATATGTATTGTAAACATAAAAAGTATTTGTACATGATCCCCTTCCTGGGATCGTTACTCGTACTAAATAACATTATAAAAGTTTTATCCGAAGAACCATTTCTAAAAGCTTTACCAACATATATTTATTTTATGAATATTTCAGTACGGAATGGTTTTTAAAACCTTGGGTACTCACCGTCCAGCCGTTTCAACCGCAGGTGGTGTACCCCCACCCTAACCCATCTGGATAGCAGCCTACCCCTGGCTGCAATCCTGGGGTCAAGATATAGGGGTGTCCCAAGACAACTATTTTGGAGAATAGAGAATCAAATTGAACCATTCACCATAAAAGTTTGAAATTATTCAACAAAATTTCATTGAATAGTTGGGATCTGAACGTGAATTGTGATTACGGACCATGCAAGGACCCTAGCTATGTCAGAAGCACCACCGTACCCCCTCAACTCCCAGAAACGCTTCTACCGCACAATGGCGGCATCCTTTCATAGTCAGCGATGCAGTTCGACTTGCTTGCTGAACCACTCTCTTCCCTCCTCTTCCTCCTGCTCCTCCCTCAACTTCTGATGCCCTCTCCCGCTCCCGCTCCTGCTCCTGCCCCTGCTCCTGCTCCTGCTCCTGCTCCTGCTCCTGCTCCTGCTCCTGCTCCCGCTCCTGCTCCTGCTCCTGCTCCCGCTCCTGCTCCTGCTCCTGCTCCTGCTCCTGCTCCTGCTCCCGCTCCTGCTCCTGCTCCTGCTCCTGCTCCTGCTCCTGCTCCTGCTCCTGCTCCTGCTCTGGCTCGAAAAGCTTTTGCTCCTGCTCTTGATCCGGCTTCAGATTCTGCTTATCCCATTTCTCTTCCCTTTCTCTGTGAGACTTCTCTCTGCTATCGCTGCATTTTCTGGACTTTTACTTCGCATTGGACACTATTCTTACGACGTTCCTACTTCCCTTCCTTAGTGTATCAGTCGCACCACTCTGACATTGCACCTTCGCATAACTTCTCCTCTGAACGTTGTGTTTGTGATCAATGTTCCGTGTAACACTCCTTTGTTTTCTTCCTTTCGCACTTGAGAGCTTGAAATCACTGAGGTACCAAGTGGGCATCGTCTAACTACCGTTGGTTTCGTATCATTGGAAGCTACTTGCTTTATCAGCTGATTCTCGTAGAGCAGGGGTTAACAATTCTGAAAGATTACTTTTTGTGCTGCTGGATGATTTTGTTGCTCTGATAGGTTTGCTCACTATGGCCGAAAACCAAAAGAGCTTGGACTCATCTCAGGCGTTGGACACGGAAGAATCTGCAGTTCAAGACTTCTTGTGAGATTGGACGATGATCTGTCTTCTTCCTGAAAGCATTTAACAGGCAAATTCTGGAGGAGCATCGAAAGAATTGTGAGAGGCAAGGCAAGTATGTCGAAGCGGAGATCGCCAAGAATCGTCTTGAAGAACTCCGTCAGCATGAAGAGAATAGGTAGTCTCATCTTGTCTGTTGTCTGTCTTCTCCCTCTGTTCGATGGTATCCGCTTGCTCCCTTCTGATCATGTGTTTGTAGGCGGAGAGAGGCGATGAGGAGCAGGCAGATTGCCGAGCGGTTGGGTGTAGAGGAGGCACACATGCTCGAATTCCAGCAGTTCAACGCGCTGTGGGACAAGAGGATGGCGGAGTTTGAACAGAAGAGCGCAGACCTGGAGGAAGCAATGAAGGAGCGTCATGGGACTGAGCTGATGGAATACATTCGAAACGCGCAGAGCGAACCTCTGAGAAAACCCAAGTTCTCAAAGGAGCTCCTGAATCTGAGAAAGATCCAGCAAACGCTTGCGAAGCAGAAGGAGTATGCAGAGGCTCACAAGATCAAACTTAAGGCAGACAACTTGGAGGCCTTCGAGCTCGAGAAGATGAGAAATCAACATCAAATGAGGCTCTCCAATGTCGTGGAGAAGTTCAAAGCGAAGCAGACGTCAGAGCTTGGGGCCTTGAGAAAGCGAGTGCAGACGGTGAGGCACCTGTTGCTCCTTCTGCTACTTGTTGTGGACGCTCCTACCTTGTGCTTGACCTTTTGTGACTTTGCTGACACCTCCCTGTGCCGCCTAGTCATGTGCATTGACCTTTGTTCTGTGCAGGGGCGAGAGGAGCAGAAGAAGCAGAGGCAACTCGATCTCGAGCGGCTGCTCCAACGCTATCAGAACGTGAAATCAGAACTTGAATCACAGCAGAACATCGAGAGGATACGCGCAGAGAAGTTCATGAGCTATCACCTCAACTCCAAGACTTCCGCCTCCCTCTCGCCTACAGCTAATCGACAGAACTCGTCGGGGAGCATCGGCCGTTGAGGGAGCCAGTTCTCAACCCACGATCACTTCTAATGATGACAAGGACGATGGTCAACTGTTGTCGGTGGGACTCCCTGCCGACTTGTTATTTTTTAGTTCCGTTCCGGTTGCAGGACTTGACGAGCGGTGAAGGACTTGTCTCTTGCCCGTGACCTTGCTGCGCATGCAGGAGAGGGTGGGGAGACAGTCTTTTCACTCGACTGAGTGTATAGATCTCAACGAGGGATTTCTTCGATGAATTTTCTTAATAAAACTGCGCAAAAAAGCTCTTGCGGTGTTTGTTTCTCACGGGAATATTGTACAAGATCACATGTTGAGATCGCTGGATTGTGAAATTTTGAGGTAAAATCCGGACCAGAAGGAAATCTCCTTCTCCGAGAAGTACAGCTGAAGATACCTCAAGGAGTCCTTATAGAAGGGGTTGATGAATTCTGACCTCCTCGCTCGCAGATCTGTTTTAAATCATGAGCACAAGGGAGAAACTAGGGGCATAGAGGCACGGGCAGCAATTGGAGCAGGAGCAGGAGCAGGAGCAGGAGCAGGAGCAGGAGCAGGAGCAGGAGCAGGAGCAGGAGCAGGAGCAGGGGCGGGAGCGGGGGAAGGGATAGGAGCAGATATGGAAGCGTAAGAGTAGCAGAAGGACTCTCAAGCACAATGCAGAGAGGGGTAGCAAGTGTTGAGCAGCTATGGACGATAACCTGTCCAGACTGACACCGTCCGCTCTGTCGCTCGTGACGCCGTCGCCATGCAGGGAGACTGGAAGGCAAAAGTTCCGTACCTGAGGACGATTGAGGAGGGAGAGAAAATTGAGCAGCTCGACGAGGTCAGGAGGCAGAGCGATGGAACAGCAGGGCAGGAGGAACAGGCGGGGAGGGATTCACTGAGCATAGCGAAGGGGAAGGAGAGAAGGAGAAGGATGAAAATACGAAGGGAGGAAGAGAAGGAGGAAGAGATGAAGGAGGAGGTGGAGAACGAGGAGGAGGAGGAGGAGGAGGAGGAGAGAACCTTCGTTGCATACTGGCTTCAGCTATAGCGATGAGAAACTTCTCATTGAACTCAAAGCTCGTCGGCCTCATCCTCATGCACTGCCAGACGCAGTCCAACCACTGGATGAAGATGGGGGAGAACATCTTCCTCCCCTCCCCGCTGAAGTATCCGAGCCGCAGCGGAAAGTTGTGGCCGAAGCCGACCCAGTCCTTTTCTATCAGCACCTGATCATGTATCGTTACAAGCAGAGATGGAGGGAGCACTGAGAGGGGTGGGGAGGAGACAACCTGGAAGCCTTCAAAGGAACGGTAGTACGGGTCGAGGAGGACCTGAGCCTGGAAAAACGTTAGGACGACGAGGAGGAAGAGCGAGAGGCAGAGGAAGAGAATGAGGGAGAAACAAGGTGGAGGGATGCGGAGAATGAGGAGGGAGGGGAGGAGGAGAACCAAGCAAGAGACTTGGGATGTTCGATTCAGCCCATCAGAGCAGTGAATCAAAACAGAGGCCTGCAGGATCGTGAGAAAAACGACGCCCCTCCCGCACCCTCCCTCCTCTCTTCCTCTCACTTTCTTCTCCAGCACGTTGGCAACTGCAATCGCCCCTGTTGTGATCTGATACAGCTGCTTGCACCAGCTACAGAGGGTTCATCAAAGCAGAAAAGGAAATGATGCTCGGAGAGGAAAGGTGGTTGAAAGGAGACGGGCAAGGAGATAGAAAGAGAGAAAGAATAGAATGGTGGAACGTGGCGACAAGAACCAGCAGGAGGCAAAGGGAAGGGGAAGGGGAAGAGAAGGACGAGAGGAGGAGGAAGTGGTCGGGAAAAGGGGAGGGAGAGGGGAAAGCGGAGGACTGACTTGCTCTGGGTGAGGGTAGATATGATGCGAATGTTTCTAAGGGTCTTGTCGTTCATGGTCTTGCAAGTTCTCATGAGCTCATCGAAATGCTCTCTCTGACATGACAGGTTCTGAATGTTCAGCATCACGTAATCTGCCAGGTTGTCAAACATCCCCACCCTCCTCGTTCCTCTGCTCTGTCAGCTCAAGTACCTGCAATGCCGTAGTACATACTACGAACAAGCTCTCTGCCTCCTCCCGCGAGGAAACGTTGAGCGATGGCAGAACTAGAGCTACGGCAGTCAAAGACCACGACTCCTCTCCCATCCCCCATGTTGTCCACACAAGTTCTCAACAGCTTTTCATCCTCCTTGCACCTCCTGCCCAGCAGTCCCACCAGCGGCTGAGACGAGCGAAACAACATAGTCCGACTTTGAGCATTCCGCCACGTCACCACAGGAAGCCTATTGTTCTGCCTGTACCGGGCGCTGGCAAGCAGCTCGTCATCTGATACGTTGGAGGGAACGACGAGGAGCTTCGAATAAGATTCACACAGGCTGAAGTTCTCGTTCGCCGTGCTCGTCCTCCACATGTTCGACTCACCGCCCAGCAGCTCGAGCCGCTTGTACTCGCTGACCATGTTGTACACGTTCCAGCCGTCTATGTCGGGCGACACGATAGTCTTGTAAGCGAAGACGAACCAGTCCTGCGGGGTAGAGCAGAAGGAGAAGTTGGATACAACGTTGATGAACTCTTCAGCCGTTGACTTGTCTTTGAGATTCACTTGCACCTCCTTGAAGTCGATGAACCTGATGGACACGGAGAAGCGATCGCCCGCTTGAATGGTAGAGATCATGCTCAGAGGGATTCTAATCATATCCCCCTGCTCACTCTGCCCACAGCCCTCGGAGGACTGACCTTTCTGTTGCTCCTCATCGTCGAAGCGAATCTTCTTGGCAACCTTGTGAGCACTTGGTTCAAGGGACTTGATGATGAGCCGGTAGTTGCTGATGAAGACTATGGCGGGAGGTCGCTCTTGGTGATCCTAACGGAGCATGTGTACTGTGAGGTCAGAGCCTCACCCCAGAGGAGCAGCGGCAAGCAGCTGCTCTCGTCCTGTGACATTCATACGAGAGGGGAGGGGAGAGAAGCTATCAGTAATGGCAGGGATGCATGCCGAACGCTTCTGGCCAGTGATGGATCGTCTGGAGATCAAGTAAGTTTAACATCCATGGGACATCTATACATCGAGCCAAAGTGAGATGAATGATGTATGATGCTGACAGTGATAATGATAGCGAAGATATTGAGTTTGGACATGACGAGATTAGTG
>NW_005434599.1:42038-45817 GCF_000315625.1 Guillardia theta CCMP2712 | reverse complement strand
TGGCTGTTGCGCCCTCTAGCATTGCGTGTACGATCTAGGTACCCCACCAACTCTTCCCCCAACTACCACCCGTCCGTTGTCCTGCGATTTTCTGGTTTTGTTGACATAGAAGGGAATTCCTGCGAGTCAACGGAGAGCTGTAGGGAACAACACGAAGAGGAGACAAGATAGAGAGGAGGGGAGGAGAGAGAGGGAGAGGAGAGGGAGGGAGAGGAGAGGAGAGGAGAGGGAGAGGAGAGGAGAGGAGAGGGAGAGGAGAGGAGAGGAGATGGGCAGAGGAGTAGAGGTTAGGAGGAGACGAGCTGGTGAGGAGGTTGAGTCACAAGGCATTGCAGGGCAAAAGGGACTCATGCTCATGGTATATTGACGTGTGTTCGGATACAGGAGGAGGATGAAGAAGAGCAGCCCATGCTGGTCGGCAGCTCGATCCCTTCTTTTGGACATCTCGCACGGGAGGAATGCACTTTACATCTCCCGAGCCGGGCAGGCAGGTTGCGAGCGGGTACATAGCTGTTGGATCAAAAGGAGGGAGCGACCTCTTGCCATGGGCGGGACGATGAAGCGATGGGCGAGTACGAGTGAAGACAAGAACATGTCGATGGAGGCCAAACTCCGTCAGGTGTACCTGAAAGTTCACCCTGACCTGTTCGCTAGCTTTCCGGAAGCTCGGAAGGAGAACGAGAAGAGTTTTCAAGCGCTATCAGAGTTCCTTGAGATCATGAAGGGAGGGTCCGCCGTCAGAACCAAAGTGTACATGATCAAGTTCTACGTCAAACCAGGTCATTGTACTTCTTTTGAGGATTTGTGGTGATGATGGCTGGCGGTGATGGTGACGACGATAACGATGACGATGATAATGACGATGACGATGATGATAATGATGATGATGGTGGTGGTGGTGGTGGTGGTGGTGATGATGATGATGATGATGATGATGATGATGGTAGTGGTGGTGGTGATGATGATGATAATGATGATTATGGTGGTGGTAGTGGTGGTGGTGGTGATGATGATGATGACAACGATGATGATGGTGGTGGTGGTGGTGGTGGTGGTGGTGGTGATGATGATGATGATGGTTACGTTCATTGCCTGACGTACTGGCAGATGTTGAGCATGAGATCCAAGAGAGCGATCTCCGAGTCATCTCAGCGCGTCTCATGGCGACAGGAGGCCCCGGCGATGTCAAGGAGCTCAACAAACTCCTCCAGCTCTTCGGGTTGGGTCGAGCCAGCAGTTCATCCAAGGTTGTTCATGATGGTGAGGGGAGGAGGCTGAAAGCACCGGGCAGATGGAGAAGAACGTGTTTCTTGTCTCCGACCTCGAGGATTTCATCCGATCCTACAGCGACGAAGCGAAGAAAGTCATTCAGGCCAAGCAAGAAACTTGGAGCAACGTCTGCCCCTCCCCTCCCCTCAACTTCAAGCCCCCTGCCCCCTGATCCCTGCCCTGCCCTCCCTTCAACTCCCCTCCCTTCCCTTCAACTCCCCTCCCTTCCCTTCCACTCCCCTCCTACTTACTAACGTCCACCTCACCATTCCTCACTTGACTCATGTCACTTGTTGGTATTGCCTGTGGCCTTCCTCTGTCCTCTTTCCACCCCTCCCGCTCCCTCCTTGTAGCTCACTTTTGCCTTAGGTGTATGCTTTACAGCATTTCCTGCATCTCAACCACCAGGTCAGACTCAGCTTTCCTTCCGGAGCAGATGTTGTCACACATACACGAGTGCTGGAACAAATCTCGGAGGAGAAGGTAATGAGAAAGGAGGAGGAGGAGGAGGAGGAGGAGGAAAGTGAGGTGAGGAGGGACTGAGAAGTTTGTTGTGCAGATTTTGCAAACCATCACCTCATTCGAGGAGAAGTACAGAAGGTTGATCATCGGCAATGAGAGCTGCGTACATGTAGACAGCAGTGACTGCCTCTCCTCCTCTCAAAGCTTCTTGCAGGTGGACGGTAGGATTTCTCTGTGCTGTGAGGGAACTCCCGAGGAATGGCTCGCACACCTCACGAGGATCGACTGGCCCCAAGTGGCAAGGGGGGAGAAGCTCGTGATTGAGACGAGGAGCAAGGAGAAGAAAGTCGCCGAGTAAGAAAACGGCCCCTTCCCTCCTCCCCTCCCCTCTCTCCTTAGATCCTCCTCGCTCCTCGCTCCCTTCCCTGCTCACGTCCTCCTTTTCCTTCGCTCCTCTTCTACCACTTGTCAATTCCTCTTCTACATTCCCACGTCTTTGATTTCCTTTTCCTCTCCTCCTCTCCTCCTCTCCTCCTCCTTCTCATTTCCTCTTCCGTCCCCGCAGGTCCCTGGGCCTCAGATTCTTGCACGCTTCACCCGACCTCGAGTACTCCCACACCTACCTGAGGCTGTTGGAGGATATGCTGAGTGAAGCAAGCGCCGGGAGGAGCGGGAGGAGGAGAAGATTCAACCAGGCCCCGACTGTGGCTCTCCTTATCACCGAGAGCATCCCGAACTTCACCGACGTCGAGCAGGTGGAGGGAGGGTGCGGCATCATGAAGAGCAAGGGAGCGCTGTACGCGACCATTCACAACGGACCAGGTGTGTATCCTTTTCACCTACACGTACTCATTTACCTCCTAGGTGACATCGTTCGATTCGTCGCCGAGCATGCGTCTACAGCTGAGCGATACAAGAAGCGGTTGGAGGAGCAGCGCCTTGAACTGCAGGAAATGCTGCAGCAGGTCTCCCCTCCTTTTCCCCCCTCCCCTTCTGATCCTCTCCTGCAGGCACGCATGGCCCTTGGGCTGCAAACATTGGAGGCGGATCGATCGCAGGTCAGCGTGGAGGAGGCGATCCTATGCTGCTCGAAGCTGCTGGACCTCTCCTGCTCTCCCTCTTCCAGCACCCTCGCAGGCGTGACGCAGGGGATTCAGCTCAAGATCGGGAGGACGTACGCGATTGGAGCGGATGGGATCCTGACCCTCCCATTCGACCTCAAAGGAGACGAAGCAAACACCTCCTCCTCCTGAAACCAACAGAAGCCCCTTCCTCTCTTTCCTTCCTTCGCTTGCTCTAGCTCAAAGCTCTTTCCCAAACTTGCTCGCCTCCTCAGCGGCCTGACACGCTCTCTCAACACCGTCTCACCTCCTCCTCCTCTCACCTTCCTCGCCGCCTCCAGCCCGAGATCAAGGGTCTTTCTATGGAAAGAGTGCGAGTCTCGGAAGGGCGTGAAGGACAGCATCTTGTCTTCCTTGAACTTGCACACGATGGTGGGAAGCAGGACCCCTGCTCCCAAGACAGCCCCAACCACAGTGCTTCCCTCCCTCCTCCCCTTCCTCCAAATGCCTGCTGCTGCGTTAGAGCATCCACCTCCACAACACCTTCCCACTTCACCCTCCTCCTCCTCCTCCTCCTCCTCCTCCTCCTCCTCCTCCTCCTCCTCCTCCTCCTCCTCCTCCTCCTCCTCCTCCTCTTCTTCTCCTTCTCCTCCTCCTCCTCCTCCTGCACCCTCATCCGATCTCGTTGCTTCACCTCCCTCCTCTGAGCCCCACTCCTATATTCATCCTCGCGCGAACTTCATTGAGGCAGTGGCCACTGTTGTATTTTCCTTGCCCTCCCCTCCTCCCTCCCCTCCTCAATTCTCCTCTCCTCCCTCTAAACTTCTCCTCCCCTCCTCCCCTCCTCTCCTCCCCTTTAACCTTCTCCTCCTCTCCTTTAGCCTCCCCACCACTTTTGTCCCTCGTTGAGGCTCATCGTTTGCATTGAGTTTAATTTTACAAACAGCACAACAAGCGGGAGCTCAAATGGCGCCAACATGAGAAAAG
>NW_005434599.1:21917-41938 GCF_000315625.1 Guillardia theta CCMP2712 | reverse complement strand
CCTCCTGCTCCTCCTTACTCCTCCTCCTACCTCCTTCCTCCCTCGTACCCCAAAGAGAAAGAAAAGTTGAGTTCATCATGATCCCTCCGCGGCGTCGTGGAGATCCTGCTGGAACTCTCCCCAGATACGTCAAAGTCAAAAGTGCAGCAGCTTCTGAACCCCTGCAGAGTTTTAGATACACCTTTTTTCCTCCTCCTCCTCCTCCCCCTCCTCCTCCTCCTCCTTTTATCTCCTCCTCCCCCTCCTGCCTCTTCCCCCCTCCTCCTCCGACTTCTGTCACTCCTCCCCCTACCTCCCTCTTACCATGTCCGTGCGCGCCTCCCTCCCACTGGCCCTCGTAGCAGCTTCCGTTGGGGGTGACAATCTTGACGAGTTTTCTCTTGGGGTTTTCAAAGATCTGTGAGTCTGTCGTGCTGTCAGCGAGCAGGAGGAGGGAGAGGGAGAGGATGCTGATACCCAGATAGTCTGTTTCCGCTTCCTTCGCGTCTGCAAGAACTTGCAAGATGCACTGCGAGAAGAGTTTACAGGAAGGAGGAGAAAGAGGTGCAGACAGCAGAAGCAGGGAGCCCAGGTGAAGTAGTAGGAAGAGGAGGAGAAGAAGATTGTTCAGATGGAGGAGCAGCATAAAGATAAGATAGAGTGTGAGAAGGAGGAGGGTCGAACCGAGACGGCTCGATGGCTCATGTTTCCCTTGAGCATCTCAAGCTTATGATTGAATGCTTCCTTGGCTTTCATGAGCTCCTCGTAGTCGCTGAGAGAGAAAACTTTCTGACGCGCCCTCAGATAATCTTCTAGCTCCTTCTCGCTCCTCTTCTTCCAATCCAGGTACTCCTCCCGCTCCTTGCGGAGCCTGACGCTGTCAACCTGGAGTTTGATCTCCATCCTACGTATCGCAGCCTCCTCCTCGTCGTCGATGACTCCGTCTTTCTCAGCTGCCTCTCTCAGCTCCTGCAGCTCGCTCTGGTTCTTCTCAATCACGGCTTCAGCCTGATCAAACAAGTTAGAAAGGTGGGAATGGATTGGAGGAGGAGGAGGAGGAGGAGGAGGAGGAGGAGGAGGAAGGGCGTGCTATTGAGTGTTGGGCAATGTGAACTCACTCTTTCAAATTCAGCCTTTTCTTTCATCACTCGCGCTTGAGCCTCGTCAGCTTCTGACTTCTCGATCTCGATCTCCAACATGATCTTCTCCCATTTCCTACGAGACTTCTGCACCTCATGATCTCTTTCTTTCACCTCGTTTTCCTCTCGCGAGATCTTGATAGCAACGAAGTATCTTGTCACCGTGTTGATCTTGTCGAGGATTTGCAGGAACACATCGGTCTTGAGCTCTCGGTACAGCCGGTTGAAGCGCGAGATGTCGACCTCAGTCGACTTCTCCTCCTCCGCCGGCGCAGAACCCTCGTAAGACAGGCGCATGAAGCATGACTGGAACTGTCGAAGGTCCTCGTACAGAACTTCCGGCTTGTATCGCTGCATCGCCTGCGCGTCTCGCTCTCGCACGGGTGTCTTCCTCAGCGCAGGAGAACTTCTAACGATCCTCTCAAAGTTGCGCGAGGTGGAAGGACGGGAGGGAAGTAGCAGCCAGGGCCCAGCAGGACGCGAAGCCATGCCCTTGCTCAAGTCCACCTGGAAGTCCTCCAGTCCAGCCATGCAGGTGTGCCCCACCCTCCCGTACCAGCTCTTGCTCGCGACAGCTCGACGATGAGTTGGGTAGCAGTAGCCGCCTGACCGCAGGAAGATCTTGTCTCCTCCTTGCCTGACATCGAACAAGCTCGACGTGCTCAAGGCGTCGTTCCACTTTTCAGCTGTCATGTTGCCCCTGCTCAGCTCGTTTTCTGCGTAGAGCCTGCCAACCTCTGAAGCGCTCAAGTGGCCGTGAGGAAGAGCAAGGCGAGAAGGACGAGACGGAAGGTCTTGAGAGTTCAGCAGGAGAGACGCGAGGTCGTCGACTTGTGAACTCTTCCTCTTTGAACTTCTCAAGTTCACCATCGCGGGCATCAGATACTTGACCTTGTTGAATCCTCTCCTCCAGAGTTGCTGCGCCCTGGTGAACCCGCTGCGATCATCCGAGTTGACAGACATGGCGGAGACTTCCTCCTGTCCTGTCCTGTCCTGTCCTGTCCTGTCCTGTCCTGTCCTGTCCTGTCCTGTCCTGTCCTGTCCTGTCCTGTCCTCTGTCCTCTACTTCACTGCTCCCGGGCCCCCATGCTTTCTCTGGGCCCTACAGCCTAAACCGCACCAACGGGATATTGAAACAAACAAGGACAGCAAAAGCGAGCTATCAGATCTACTAGTGAAACACTTCTGCCTTATTGATAATCCTATCAATATCACAAGGCATCGGGTTTATCAGGGGTTGAGTGAAGGTATTAGTTATGTCCGGTCGGTGAGGTTGAGTGGGGTTTGGTGTCTTTCTGGTCTCTTATTATTTATTATTGTGCCTGAGGCAGAAAGAGTGAATTAGAAGCTTTCCTAGCAGTCCGCGATGTAACTGCCCTTTCTTCAAGCCTTTGCTGATCAATGTGCGGGTCCAGTTTCATGATTGGTCGTCCGGCATTACTAAGTTACTAGCTAGGTGCAGCCCTGCCATGATAGGCGCGCCTAACATGCCCCGGGCCCGGCCCCCGGCCCGTCCGACTGGCCGGGCCGGCGTCCTGACGCGGCGTCGGAGCCCCCGGTCAGCGGTTCAGGCTCAGCCGGCGAATCAGGAGGCAGCCCGGCACTGCGGCACTCAGCCGCAGACTTTTGGCCGTGACCGCCGGATACCTCAGTGAGAAGTACTTGGTCAGGGTCAATGACTTCCAGACTGGAGTCAACCGACTGCACGTCGCCCAGCTGGTGCCAACAAGACACGAGTAAGAGACTTGAGGGAAGAAATCATTCACACCTCGACGTTGATAATGTTGGAGGCAACTTGAACGCCTTGCTGCTGTGAGGCTGTTCGCTCTTGCTCCTCATCCTCACTATCCACAATGATGATGCATTCCTCCCTCTTGCGCTTTCGCTCGTTCTGAGCATTTGACTCTTTCTTCTCTTTGACATCCTGTTCATCAGTTTCTTAGTGTTTGCCCCTTTGCTTTCCTCTTCTTTGACTTTTGCTCATTTCTTACCACGTGAGATTCTTCTTCTAGTATTATCACTTCTTGTTCTTCTTCTCTGTGCTCGAGGCGTCGTGTGCAGCAGTCGCAAACATGCTGCATATTACTCGAGTCATTCAAAATGAATTTGACTTCAAAAAGTCTGCACAAGAGCACCCGACCAAAACTTACCTCGTCGTAGTAATATTCGGCCCATCCTCTGGCCTTGCTACACTGAAAAATGTCCGAGTCATTGACTCCACAGGATGTTGACTGATAGCAAAATTCTCCACTTACATTCTACAGCAGCAATTTTCGGCAGTGACAGTCAAAACAACAGGTCAGCAACTCATGAAGCTGAGCATGTGACAAACTCACACAACACTTTGTCGGATACCAGCAGATGGAGAGTTTGAGATGTAACGACATGTGCAAGCAAGATGATATCAGATGAGGGTCTCTCACCCCAACTCCATCCCATACTCACATACTATCCAGCGGCATGAGTTACCCCATCCAAGCCCGCGACACAAAATCCAGAAACAAGAGAGTCAGATGCATGTCCCCTTAACACTGCCACCCCATCCCATACTTACATCCTGTCATGCCCCGACGCGCGTCCCGTCCGCCAAGCCCCAAGTGCGTAACACAAAATCCAGAAACAGAATAGATCAAATTCATCTCTCTCTCTCACCACCACCCATATCAAACTTACATACTATCAAGCCCGTCGGCAAGTTCCGTCCCAAGCCCCATGTAAACAACCAGATATGTCAGACATGACTTTATCTCAGGTACCCAATCCCATCCCATATCGTACTTACATACTAGCAAGCGCAAGCCCCGGTCGCAAGCCCATCCCAGCGAGTGATGCAAAATACGAAAACAAATATCAATTATGCTCCAAGTCGTTTCCTCTACTCGTGAGAAAATTCCTTCACCGGGCAAATCTTCTCTTCATCAATAGATACATGTTCTTCCTCCCTTGTTCCACAATATGTGCAGGTGACATCGTCCTTTGAGTTTGCGGTGAAGGTCTGGACAAAAAGGTGTAAATCATCAGCGCAATATGCAGTCACCACCCATCCATCCCATCCCATATCGTACTTACACCCTGTTATGCCCCGCACGTCCGCCAAGTCGCAAGTCCAGAATATACAATCCCGAAGCAAGACATGTCAGATTCATACCCTTCTCTCGCCATCCCATCCCATCCCATCCGCCCCCATCCTGCACTATACTTACATACTAGAAAGCCCCGTCGCGAGTCCCATGCCGCCCCAAGTCCACCACACAAAATCCAGAGATAAAATGGTCAGATTCACATCAAACTCTCACTCCAACCCCATCCCATATTGCACTTACATCCTATCCAGTCCAATGGCGAGCCATCCCAGCGTATGACACAATACGAAAACAATCATCAATGATGCTTCAAGTCAAGTTCTCTATGAGAAATTCCTTTACCGGGCAAATCAGCTCATCATCAACATGTTCGCCTTCGCCTCCATCACAGTACATGCAGGTGTAATCGTCGTCCATATCAAAGGTCTGGACAATAAGATACGATTCATCAGCTCGATCTGCAGTCTCCATCCCCCGTCTCATCCCATACTTACACACTGCCATACCCCGTCGCGAGTCCCGTCCGGCAAGCCCCGATTCCGGAGTACACAATCCAGAAGCAAGACATGTCAGAGTCATACCTCTCTCGCCACCCCACCCCATCCCATACTTACATACTATCCGATCCCAGCACGAGTCACGCCGCCCGGACACCAAACCCGTAACAAAAGGTCCGAAACAAGAAAGGTCAGACTCATACCCCTCTCTCATCCCATCATCCCATCCCATATCGTACTTACACCCTATGTAACCTCGTCGCGAGTCCCGTCCGCCAAGCCCGGCCCAAGCCCAGAAGCAAGACATGTCAGAGTCATCATTACCCTTCGTAGTCTCGCCACCCCATCCCATCCCATTGAAGGATTCCATCCCGTCGAATGATTCGCCCATCCCATCCCATCCCATCGAATGATCCCATCCCATCCGCTCCCATCCTACACTATACTTACATACTAGAAAGCCCCGTCGGGAGTCCCATGCAAGCCCCAAGTCCGCCACACAAAACCCAGAGATAAAATATTTCAGATCGCACTTTCCCTCTGCTCTCCCATCTTATATAATGCTGCCTTACATGCTATCCGAAGTCCCGTTGCGAGCCCATCAAAGCAACCGATTGAGAAAGCAAGGACCATGTCAGATCCTTTTCTGTTTCTGAATTCCTACTTATACTCACCGACTTAACGACAACAACATTGTACCATCGACATTTGAAAAGCAAATATTAGATGGAAGAACAATAAGCGGCAGTCTGATTACACAGGTGGTGCCTTTGTATTTTCCAGGAACAATCTCGATCTAAAGCATATCAAGTCAAAGGCAGTGAGAGATCCCACCCACCCATTGGTACCATTTCTCAGACCCCATCCCATCCCATCCCATCACTACCATCACTACAATCCCATCCCATCACTACCATCACTACCATCACTACCATCCCATCCCATCACTACCATCCCATCCCATCACTACCATCACTACCCTCCCATCCCATCACTACTATCCCATCCCATCACTACTATCCCATCCCATTACTACTATCACTACTATCCCATCCCATCACTACTATCACTACTATCCCATCCCATCACTACCATCACTACTATCCCATCCCATCACTACTATCACTACCCTCCCATCCCATCACTACCATCACTACTATCCCACTATCCCACATCCCATTTTGTGGTCGCTCACATCGCAATCTTTGCACTTCCTCCGGTAGGTAGTGCGCATTTTCAAATGTTGCAAGCCTATTAAACCCTACCCCACCTCACTGTCGATGCAAAACAATCCTACCCCTGATCCTACCCCCATTCATTCCACCTAATGGGGGGGATGCCAGCCACATTTGACTACCCCCCACCCCATCGGGCTCAGAGGACCAAAAAGTCAGAGCAGGGTGCCTGTTGGGCCAGGTCACGGTACTCATATCAGGTCCGCCTCGGAGCTTTATTCTACTCACAGATTCCATGAGGATTGGTTTGGTTTCCAAGAGTGCAAACAATATGATAAAATATCATCGCTGTTGATAATGGGCGGAGAGTGGGGATGTTTGAGTGTCCGATCAAATTATGTATGTAGTGTGCATGTATTGCTCGCATGCATTTGCGTGCGGTTTGTACGAGAAATGGTTATGAAATGAATGGTTTAATTCTCAATGTATTGCATCTGATGAGCAGTATCTTTGTCTCGGATATTGTGGGATGAGTTGGAGATTGAAATGCGGTTTTTGATTCTTTTGTCAGTTTTGAAGGGCGAGTTTATCGTCGAAGTTCCCGGCACTCTGGTGAGCAGGTTGAGAGCACATCAAACACAGTACTGGGTCCTCATAGCATACACAGAGCGAATGGGAAAAAGTTTAAGATAGGCAAGTTTGAAACTCCTTCCTTGCTTGAGCTCTCCTCTCGTTGCCTTCGAGATCGCCCACCCGCGTTAAGGCTAGGGATGTCGCAGGACCGGAAGCCTAAGGGATTCCTGATGGGACGATTGAAAGGTCTCTATCAAAAAACTTCAGGCAGATTGGGCTAGATGATGAGTTCCTGAGCCCCAACTCTTGTCCTGAAGATGGAGTGTGGACCACTACATTGCAGGATTTCTTTCTGATTTGCAGCAAAATCGCCGTCGGAAGATGTAGGGTAATGAGCCTGAGAAAGGAACTTCATTGCTAATGGACATTGAACCCCTCAGGGGCTATGACAATAGTGCTTTTCGCACCCATCAATCTGTGTCTCTCCATCCTTGTCCATACTCGACAGGTTCATATCCCGTGTGCTTGTCACCCTCCCACTTCCTGAAGAACAAGAATCAGTTCTGTCAAGCAGCAAAGCAACCACTCACCCTCTTCCATCAGTCCAATAGTTCTCCTGGTACTTGAGGGGTTTCAGCTTTCCAAACCAAGACCCATCTCGATTCCTTTGGTGGCCTTGGGCATTCTTAGCATTCTTAGCATTGTTGATGGCGTTCAGGTAGCCTTTGTCTTTCATTCCTTGGATCGACTTGTGAAACTGCTCCTGAGCTTCTTGAATCTTCTGCTTCTTCTCCAGCTTCTTCTTCAAGAAGCCGAATGGGTCGTTGTTTATGTAGACGTCTTTCCTGCTTGGCGACATCGTGTTCTGCTTGGATATTGCTGGAGCCGGGACGGGAGCTGGAGCTGGAGCTGGAGCTGGCGCCGGAGTTGGGACTGAAGCTGGCGCCGGAGAAGGAGTGGAAGCAGGAGCTGGCGCCGGAGTTTTCACTTCCTCTTTGTCCCGCTTGGGTTTTTCCCTGTAGACATCTCGATCGGAGATGATCTTGTAGATGTACCTGACTTCCTTCTTCACCTCGTCCTTATTGACCAGCCCCAGGCTCTCCCTACTGAAAGCTTCTATCGCCGCCTCTGACATCGTGTCGTTGAGAGTAGAGCCGTGTAGATATTTGACTTGATCCGAGGTGTCTGGCCCATTGTACAAGACCTCCAGCTGCCAGTTCTCAGCCAAGTTCCTCCACACCACCGACAGGAAGTGATATCCTGACGCTAGGCTGACCTCCGTGCGAGCAAAGACTTGCTGGTCCTGGCCCTTGACCTGAAGTTTAGAGACTCCATCGACATGCAGCTGCATTTGCCCTACAGTCTTGATCATGAAGGTGTATGCTCCAGCTTTCTTCACCTGAAACCAGCCCATGCACTCGACAGTGAGGGCAGTCAAGTTGTTAGGAAGAGAGTCTGAGTAAGTTTCACGGCTTGTGTAGTTGATGACGGGCAGCAGGACGGTTGAAAGAGGAGTATCCGACACCCGATGCTTTAGCTTGTGGGAGGTCTTGGCCGTCTCAAAGTTGGAGCACTGAAACCCATCAACGACAGGGAAGCCGACTTCATCGCGGGCTGGCTCCTCAACGATAACTCGGACAGTATTGTTTTCAACGGGCTGAATGATTTCGGACACGTTCCATTGTGGCACAAAGGGTTGTACACCATAGATAGAACCGGATTGATGGAAAGCAAGGATGTTGGAAGCTTTGCCGTCACTCTCGATCTTCCATGTCGCGTCAAGCACTGGATCCTGATGGTGACTGTACATGACGATCTGCATGTAGTGATACCCCGTCTTCAGCCTCGCGGACCCGATCTGCGTGCCTACGTCGTGATGTGAAGGGTCATCGATCACAATGAGCCCGTCGATGAGCAAGCGAACGCTGCCCTTGGAGCGGAGGAAGAAGGAGTAGTCCCCGGAGACAGAGACAGGGATCATGCCTTGGAAGACGACGAGGAGGTTGCGAGTATCGACGTCATCTCCAAGGAGGCGCTTCCAGTCGTTATCGTTGTTGAGCTGTAAATCTGTCAAGGTTCCGTCAAATTCAGGATTTGACATCATGAATGTGTCGAATGATTTTGAATCTGATTTGTAGTTGTTATAGATGAAGAACTTGAAACCTTTCTCCAACCCCAAGGTGCCAGGCTGAGGAAGTTCAGCTGCACTAGAAGATTGCTCCGCCTGATTGTCTTTGGCCGATGACGCGTTGAGGTGCAGGCCGCTCAACGGCTTCTGCTTTTCGTCTGTTGAAGGACCCGCCCACCTTGCAGTCAGCACTGGATCCTGATGGTGACTGTACATGACGATCTGCATGTAGTGATACCCCGTCTTCAGCCTCGCGGACCCGATCCGCGTGCCTACGTCGTGATGTGAAGGGTCATCGATCACAATGAGCCCGTCGATGAGCAAGCGAACGCTGCCCTTGGAGCGGAGGAAGAAGGAGTAGTCCCCGGAGACAGAGACAGGGATCATGCCTTGGAAGACGACGAGGAGGTTGCGAGTATCGACGTCATCTCCAAGGAGGCGCTTCCAGTCGTTATCATTGTCAAACCTGATGTCGTAGAGTGGTGCATGGACAGGCCGCAGCTCGTTGGTTTTTATCTCACGCTTGAATGGACTCTCAAGCACTTTTGCATGTTCCATGAAGAAACCTTTTCCGAACCCGTTGGCATTAGGTGAAGCCAGGTTCTTGTAGGTTGGGTTCGCAAATTTATCGCACTGATTCTTGCTGTTGAAGCTGTTGCTGTGAAACGGTTTGCATCGCTCATCGCCTCCTTTTGAACAGTATTGCTGAGAATTGCTTTCATAGCAAAATCCTTTCTTGTTCAGAAATGGACAACCCCCGTTTTTGAGGGAAAGACGACAGTTCTCCATTTTGCAAAATCTTAGATCCCGATCACTCTTGCTTCTCTGATATCTCTCACAGTAGTACGTGAGGTACAGAGGCTGAAGCAGTTGCTCACAGAACTTCTGTTGTTGTTTGGAATTGATCTGTATACACCGATCATCGTCCTTTCCATCATGCTTGCAGTATTTCTGACCATCCACATTATAGCAAATTTCTTCGCTGTTAACGAAATGGCAAAGAGAATGCTTTTCTGCAAGTTTACAACTAGCCTTGACACATGTACGGTAAGAGTCACTTGAATTGGTCTGGATGTACGGAATACAAGCATCGATGACTTGCAGAGGTACAACCTTGGGCTCAGGTTCCTTGGGCTCAGGTTCCTTGGGCTCAGGTTCCTTGGGCTCAGGTTCCTTGGGCTCAGGTTCCTTGGGCTCAGGTTCCTTGGGCTCAGGTTCCTTGGGCTCAGGTTCCTTGGGCTCAGGTTCCTTGGGCTCAGGTTCCTTGGGCTCAGGTTCCTTGGGCTCAGGTTCCTTGGGCTCAGGTTCCTTGGGCTCAGGTTCCTTGGGCTCAGGCTTTGGCGGTGGAGGAGGTTCAACATGAGGAAATTTGACCATGTGGGGATCTTGCCCGCAATGTGCCATTCCTTGCCAATTCGACAACAAGTAATTGTATCGCCTGTCGTCAGGACCCTTGTGTCTGACCATCATCCTGGATGTAGTGTAGAGCTCTGTGATCACAATCGACATGTTGTATGCTCCTGGGACTAGATCAACACTCTGACACTTCTTGATGCCTCCAGGATAAATCATCTGCAGAATCTGTGCATCTCCAAACACAAACGTCGCTTTGGATGCTGATTCAATACAGAAACTGTGGGTTCCACCTTTCATGATGTATTTGATCCCGCTGGCTACCACAAAAATGTTTTTCAGGTGTTCAAAATGCAGCCTGCTTTGAATGGTGTTGCCCAAATAGAAATCCATCCTTCTTGACCTTTGCGCGAGGACAGGCTTCGAGATCAATTCAGGCATGAACGAAAAGTTGAGATACCACTTGATACACCACGCACTCTCACAATTGCACTCCGGAGGGGTCTGTGCATGACACGTAGACTTATCGAAACCAGATGAAGGTATGACAATCGCCATGCCGTTGGTGTCGGGCCCCCTGTACGTCGCTTTGAACGACATCTTCTGCCCGTAGCGGCTGATAACCGTCACCGAGACATTGTAATCCCGCTGCTGGCACATGACAGTCCTACACTTGAGGTTTGGCTTGAATGATCCCGGGTAATACAAGATGCGACGGCCATCCAGACGAATCGAGCCGTGAGAGTCCATGCAGAACTCATATCTACCAGGTTGCTCAATGGGCAAGACACCGCTGAAGTAGCTTGCTAGAAGTATTCTTCGGTGAGGGACCATTGCCCCTTCCAGCTGATTCACAATCTCCGAGTCTAAACTGCTTGATTCGGCAGTTACAAGGATAGACTTGCTCCTGGAGCTACGATAGAACCATCCTCCGTAGGTAGAAGTCGTCAGAAACCAATTGGAGCACCACCGATTACCACTGTACACGATCGTATTGGCGATGGGAGGACGTATAAAGTCAGAAGCTCGGAGGAGCTTCAATTTGCCAAGCGTGTCTGGACCAGAATACTGCAGGGAGAAGGATTTGTCATAGCCTGAGAACAAGAGTCAGAATTCTTCACAATTTCAAAGAGGTTTGATACCATTTGTGAATCCAGAGACTCGGACAATGTGATACCCCTTGTTCAATGTCATTTCATTCGCTGCAGTACCTTGGGTCTCTTCCCCGTCTACCATTACCGAACTCAATCCAGTAGCCACAAACGAATAATTTCCGGTCAACTTCAGATGCAAAACTCCAGTTGCATGGAAATAGACTCCAGAAGCTGTCGGCCATTCTGGATCGAGGTCCTTGAAATCCATGTCATCACTGAAATCAATGTAGCGGCTATTTGCGACATGATTGCGTAGTTTGCCTTTAATGTCGGGAGTCGAGCTGAGATTCTTGTCATAGTAAAACGAAGAAACAACAAAGCCATGATTAGTATTTGATTGAATATCGCGGCCGGCAAAGTCGACTGTCGGAAGATCTCTAAAATAATTGTTTGTGTCTGGACCGCGATAACGAAGATGCAGAAACGCTCTGTTTTTCACAATCCAATAACTCATACGAAATGTGTGTATTCCAGATTCAAGCAAGATCCTTCCGTGTGAAGTCTTGCTACCGTGTTTTCCTTCAAGGTTGATAACATTCTTGCCGTCTACCCAGAATTTCGAACCATCGACCGACGTCAAATAGAAAGTGTAGTATCCGCCTAGATGAATGTAAAAACTTCCTTTGATGATGATTGCCGTGTACCCGACTGGAATTGAAGGATCTAGTGACTGAAATTGATAGAGGTTTTTCAAATCAATCTTTTTCATGATGGCTGCATTGGAGAATGGCACCAAGTTGTAGAGAATGTTTTTAGGAATTCTATCATGGGTCTCGTTCAAATGATAGAACCGTGCCGTGATACCTTGCTGAACTCTTGCGATGTGGAAACCCTCAAGAATTTTCAGGACTCCTTGGGTATCTGGGCCTTGCCACTTCAGCGTCCAACCTTTGGATTGCTTCACATTGAAGGCAAAATTTTCAAGGTGATGATACCCCCTAGCAAGGTACATCGAACTGGAATCTTTTGTCAGCGGCGTGCCATCAATCCAAAGGTTTGAATTCAAGTCGTAATTGACTTGGAAGACATATTCACCTTCATGTACCACGTAAATGATGCCTTCGCACCTCCCTGAGTAGTTTGATTTGGCTGCACTCTGCAGTGCTTTCAATTCTTCGGGGGTTTCAAACTGGATCTGAGGAACTGTCATACGCGAGAAAGCATCTAGTTTGCGAAGGGTCCGCACTCCGACGGAAGAATCAGACGTCTCGATGAAAGAAAGAGTAAAACCATGCTCAAGTGCCGCCTTTTTGGGCTCTTTTGGTGCGAGAGAACAATGGCTGCCAACCAGATAGTGCATTCCGTTTCCAGTATCTCTTCCTCTCCAGGACAACTGCAACAGGTTGTCCTTGCGAAAACCAGTTACCCACTTGATCTCAATGGTATGCATTCCACTTGCAAGGAAGATGTTGAAGGACTTGATTCTTTTTGACGGAGACAGTTCAAACAACGTAGTTCCATCAAGTCTAAGGTTTGCATATTGTCTTGTGAACATACGAAAATAGTATGATCCCTCCATCCTAACATTGATTACTGCACGAATCTTGACTCCAACCTTTTGCTGTGTCGTGTCGATGTCTAGCAAAGATTGCAGAAGATTGTTTTTGATATACGTCTTGTCGATTGGGAAAGACAGGTAAGGATCTTCGGGCCAACTGCCACTAAGTCCCTCGGTGCTTCCGGGTAGCAGATAGAAGTGCGCGATGGTCCCAGAAACGAGATACTGTCCTAAAGGACACAGGTTCTCATTCAAGGCAATCCAATCCACGTCGACTGACTCATGCTGCCCTCGATTCGACGATCTGTCTGCAAACTCTTGCACACACACTTTAAATTTGTCGTTGTCAACACCTTCGATCCAAGTGGTCAGCGGGGAGCTTTGATCAGACGAAGCAGGTTTGTTTTCTCTAACGGAGGCTTGAATAATGGGTGGGTAGATCCAGTAAGATTCGAAAGGTACAACGGCACATCGTGATCGTTGGCTTTCACTCCGCCATTTCCATCCTTCAATAGTTGTTGTTCCTGAGAACCGACAATAATTAGGGCATGGTAATTGAAATTGCAATCAAATTACCATCCATTACATTCTTGGGAACTTCAACCCATGCGATGTATGATACAATAACATCTGTCTTGAGGTTTTGCTTCTTTTCCAAACCTATGCACAGCGTTCCCCCGGAAGGGGTCAGCTCTTGCCACCATGAGGTAATCAAGTTAGGGGTTTTCGGGTTAGCGACATATTGGGCACTGTCGATGACTCTTGGTCTTTGAGGAAACGAGGGACTGAACTCGACTTTCTTACACTGACTGTTGCCTTTAGCAGCCTCGAATCTGCATTGAAGTCAGCAGAATTTTCTTGACGGGTAGAGCATACCGAATGTTTCCGGCTCGTGATCCTTGGAAAGGCGAGTCTGTGAATGCAAGGTATGACGCCTGCAGTCTCCGATCAAAATAACTATTTCTGTTTTTGAGGCCTCTTGAATTGGTTTTCTGAATGCACGTCGTGAAGTTCTCATCGCTGAGGTCCTGCACCCAGGCGGTAGTGGGCTGCTTTCGACTGTAGACATCATTGTCTCGAATCGAAGTCTCAGTGAAGCAAGGGGTCACGATGACGTTGAACTTCCCCGATGCTTCAAACGTAAAATCAGAAGAGATGCACTGTTGAAAACCATAGGAGGTGGGAGCTTGAGCATACCTGAAACAAGAAAAACAGTCATAGCATTCCTTAACGAGGCGCGCTTGTTACCTCGTGACCAAACTTGCCTCTGCTTGTGAATTTTCAAACCGTGACAGACGA
This sequence comes from Guillardia theta CCMP2712, assembly GCF_000315625.1. Taxonomy (NCBI): domain Eukaryota; class Cryptophyceae; order Pyrenomonadales; family Geminigeraceae; genus Guillardia; species Guillardia theta. Next base: position 28,060 of record NW_005434599.1, on the reverse strand, counting down.
CACTTCGTGTCGACTCGGGCATGAGAGCCGTGCAGGTTTCTGCGGGTTTCGCATGTCGTTCCATTCGTGTTATACAGAATTGGCACACAAAAGCCCTCCTTTGAGTCCGATTCCTGTTCAAAGATGAGGCGCACATGTGAACTTATCCTGTTGTTACCTTCGACTGCATGCAAAGCTCACAACTTTGCACTTTGCTGCATGAATCAACAGTTTTTCGCTCTGAAATCCGTTCGCACAGTCCTGGAAATTTCGAGTTGACAAGGCCTACTGATTGCCACTCTCTTCCTTCAGCATTCCCGAAGGCAACGAACTGTGCATGTCGATTAGATTGGTCAGGGTGATCGTCATTTTCTGGAACCTGATTTGATTGTTCTGGTTGACCTTGAGACCAACTTCTGTATGAAGAGTTTGAGCCATCGAGCCAGAAAAATGAATCGAACGGTCCAGTGCGAACAAGCCCAATGTAACCTGTATTACATGAGCTTGTTGTAACAAAAAATACAAACGAAATGAGATACAAGGAGGTTTGGTGCATAGCTTAGCAACATTCTCTGCCTGCGTCTGAAAGGGAATGGAAGTGACTTGGACTAGTTGCAACTCTCAAGGTGAAAGTCGCACCTCGTCTTCAAGAGTCACTAGCTCTCCCCCTTTCAACAAGCATTCCCTGCGTACTTGAAAGAATTCTCCCGCTGGCACAAGAAAGTACTTCTTGCCACCGTACAAGGTCGAGGCCAACTGCTACCATTTCAGTTCTCATCAGACCACTGTCACGGCTCGATAGTCCTTGATATCAAAACAGTTAAGAGTTGATTCATACCTGAAGGTTCAAAACTCTCTTTGCCATCTCAAACAGATCAGTGCTCTCTGATCCCTGCCATGACCCATGCAGTCAGCACTGGTTCCAACCTCAAGATTAACGAAATTACATCAGCAGGTTGCGATCCTTGTTGAATGACCATTGTGAGAGCAACAAGTGTGATGCCGAGAGAGACAGCAAGGATCAGTCTTGCTTTCTTGGAAGCGATTTCCCTTCCACTCATTTTGTACTCGATTGATCTCAGGGAACGCCGGGAGTCTGGAGTCACAGTGTGTGCTTGAACTGGTCTGGTTTCGGTCGTGGGGTTCTTGGATCACGTTGGCGTGACGAGCTCAAGTCGGGTTCACCTTCCTCCTTCACTTCAGCTCCTCCATAGCTGCGACACTCCGCATACCAGTGTGCCGCCCGCCATGCCAGGTCCTAGGTTCCCGAAATAGAATTTGCAGAGACCGGACCGTCGTACAAAAAGACAGCAATTGATAACTAAGAGGATTTATAGCAAAAGGTGAAGGCAGAAATTTGGGAAGGCAGTAATTCACGGACCCCAATTTTGACTTGAGAATTCTGAGGTAAATGAGGGGTGGGTGATGTTTCCGTGATCTCCCCCCAATATCACCGTGATCGCTCCTCGAGTTTTACCCCTGCATGAGTAGCAAAAATGCTGAAGGGGGTAGTTATACAGGAAATCAGGAGGGTGGGGGTGGTAGCGTGACGAGGAGCGGGCGGGAGGGAGGTGGGAGGTGGGGGGAACAGGGTGCAGGGGGGGAGTGGGGAAGGGAACGAGAGTCAGGGGAGGCTGCAGGAGGAGAAAGACAGGGGACGTGACGAGTAGGCGAAGAAGATGGAAAAGCATTGGATCCGATGTTACACAGAAGCCAGCAAGTGCCGCACAGGTTTGTTGGAAGCAAAGCATTACGCCCGATCGGCATCAGGGCAAATGTACTCCAGTATTGTAGGCAGAGTCACGATGCTGATTTGTTTGTGGGAGAATCGAGTGCAAACGGTAAAACATGCACACCGCTATTTCTTCGATCTGTTGAGATTTCCCAGATCGTGACTGCCGCGTGTAAACTAAGATAATTTCTAACCATCGTCCTAACGATGAGAAGATGCTTGCTCCTTGTAATCTTGACCTATTCTCGTCGAGGAGTGTTTCAATGTGACGACAACCAGAAGATCAAATGTGCCGCAAGCTGACTGTTTTGTATGTAGTGGTTTCGTGCTCGGAGAGACTGATGATCAAGGGTATCGATGACGTCGGAAGATTTTACACCTGCCATGAAGAGCTGTTGAGGGTCCAGAATGAAAACAGGGAGAAGTGGTATGAGGCCAATCGAGAATGGTGGGTTACGGGGTATGGTGGCACAACAGATTCAGAGGCTATGGTGGGAGATGATGATGGAGAAGAAGATTGCATAGAGAGTTTGCGCTTCCTGGATCGAATGCTTGAAAAGCATCCAGGCAAAACCTTGGAAACAGCAATAGATGCAGGTTGATCTGCATGAACAAGCGCTTGCCTCTTTCTCACTGTGAAGAAAGGTGCTGGAGTCGGTCGAGTGACCAGAGCTGTGCTGCTGCGGCGATGCAAGCGAGTGATGCTGATAGAAGGCGACAGTCAATGGTCAAAACAATCAAAAAGTGAGCGCATGTTTGTGAACAGACAGCGAACCTTGACATGTTCACTTTCACTCCCAGTGTACCTTGGCAAGAAAAGGGCGATGAGATGCGAATTCAAATGTGCTCGTTTGGACGATCTCAGTCCATTGCCGAGCAATTCAGCAGACTTGGTGTGGATTCAGTGGACGCTGCAGTACTTGACAGACCAGGACGTGGTACTCCCTTTTGGCTCCTGTGAGGACAAACTTATGTCACTGACTCCTTCTGCTAGATCAAGTGCTTGGAGTCCCTCTCCAAGGGTCTCAGGAGACATGGATTTCTAATTGTCAAGGAGAACAGACCCTATGGGCACGCGAGGAATGACAGGTCCTCGAAAGCGAGCTTTGTCTTCTCTGCTCCTCTTGCTGTGTACCCACAGGACTCATTTTTTGCTTCCACAGGTTTCAGATGGACACGCCTGATGGGGAGAATGGGAGATACGACATCACGCGCACAGATGTGCATCACAGAATACTGTTTGAGAAGGCACTCGAAGTTTCTTTGGACACACCGCCTGCTGATTGCATTGTGCAGGCTGGACTAACCGTTGAGGATTCTGAGCTAGGTATGGAAACGTGTTCATACTGCCTCAGACCGAAGGACAATTCTAAGAGCGTATCCACAAGAAGCTCGTAACAAGTAAAAGTGCGTTTTATCCATTCAATGAAGATCGTTTGCGGCTTACATTGCCCAATTAAGTTGACTCCACCACCTCTCTATATAGTCCAATCATGTCTTAGTCGGTCTTTTCTAGTCAGTCGTGTGTGCCTTTGCCAGCTCAAGCTCCGCCTGAGTGAGACGCTCGCGCAGCTTGCGGTTTGCCTCCTTCAGTTTGTAGACCTGCTGTTTGGCCTCAAGACGATCTTGCTCGGCCTGGGCATGGCCCAGGGAAGCAGTCACGAGCTGCATCGAAACCCTCTCGAGCTCTGCAGTCATTTTCTCCAGCTCTTGACGCGAATTGTTCTGCGCATCCCCATTGGATTGTTGAACTTTCTCGTCTGACTGTACCTTGGAGTTGGCGACAGGCTCCTTTCCTTCCACCTGCTTGCGAATCTGTGCCAACTCGGCTTCTAGAGAGCCCTTCGCCTCGGTCATCTTCTCAAGGTGATTCTTGTACTTGGCTGACTTCTGCTTCTCGTGTTCCAAAAGCGATTCGAGCTCTGCAGTGTCTGCGTTTCCTTTCCTTTCCTCCTCCTTCCTCAGGGCTTCGTTGTTTGCTTTCTCGCCCTGCAGCTGCTTCTGGAGCGAATCCCTCTCTTCTCTAAGAGCTGACGCTTCCGACTTGAGCTGCTTGATCTCTGCCTTCAATCTTTCCAGCTCCGACTTCTCGACAGAACTCTTGGAAACTCCAGCTTCAAACTCATTCATAAGAGTGACGTACTGCTTCTCAGCGCGCTCGTTCTCCTGCAACAGTTCTTCCTGCACCTTCATGGCTGCCTCCAGGTCTGCTTCGAGCTTGCGGATGGTCGATGTCGCCTCTTCGAGCTCATCCTCCTTCTGCATCAGAAGCTTTTCAGTGTCTTTGAGATTCTCTGTAGTCCATTGCAGATCAGCCTTGGCGCTCAACAGCGCATCTTTCAGTTCCTGTATGTCTCCTCCGACTGCTGCAGACGCAGTAGGAGACAGAATATCGCTCTTGGCTGATTTCGGAGGTTTTTCAGGGGATTCTTCGTCCTCCTTTATCTCTACGTTGGCCTCTTCTTCGCCATCCTCGTCAATACTGTTCAATGACGTGTTGGTTGTTGCCTGGCTTGACGTCTCGATGTTCACGCTCGACATGTCCGACATGGCGTCGCCTTCGGACCCGCCCTTAAAGTTCTTCAACCACAGGCTCTTGATGTTCAAGGAGATGATGGCTGGCGCGTTGCTCTCGGAAACCTTCATGTTCAGCTTCACGTCTTCGTTGAGCCCTCTTGGATCAGTGTTGACATACTCGGCGAGGTTCAGGTACGTGGTTCCGATGCGCTTCTCCTTCTCCCGCATCGCGCGGGGGTTGATACGAATGAGAGAGATCTTGTAAGTCTTCTCGTCGAACTTCCCGGTCTGCATCGACTTGTACATGGTACACACCATCTTCATGACGCCATCTGAGGGGCTCGGCTCCGCCCTCTGATTCACCGCGAAGATTTCCTTGGTGCTCACAGCCTTAGCCCCTCGTGTGAGCATCAGACGGAGATGTTTGTACTTAGCCGGAAGCTGGGTCATGAGCTGAGTTGTAATGGTAACCTCAAATTTCAGAGGCTGCTGCGATTTGTTGTGGATGTGGAACATGGTGAGGAACGATTCCTTTGGTGTCAAGGAGATGTTCTGATGTAGTTGATCAAAGAAGATATGACGAATTCAAGGCAATCGTGTGAGCAGAAGCGATGACACAAAACCTGAATTGCTGAGAATTTGAAGTCCCCAGATTAGACTCGATTCAAAGAGCTCCTCCTTATCAAACAATGTGCTTCAATCGCTCCACACTTGTCACAATTGCTTCTGTATCCTCAAAGACACAAGTTAATCATCGATTTCACTTCTCTCTCACTTCTCTCCTGCTCCTCCCTTTCCTCCATTCTCCTCAGTCCATCCGCCTGCCGCCATCTCTGGCCTGTTCCCCTACCACCAACCCCTTCATCTACGAAAAGCAAAACACTACCGGTTATTAGAAGCCTAATAGTACCGGTCCGAACAACCCACCCTGTATGGGATGAGAACTTGAAAGGAATATTCCCCAACCTGAGAGGTTCAAACTTTCTCCTCAAGATGGTTGAAATTACAAAATAAAGAGCAAATAATCAATTTGAATGTCAATTCTGAATTAAATAGCCCCTTACGGCGAAATGCCGTTATGACCGTTGGATAGTTTTAGTCAAATGTTTCAAGGGCTCAGTGACGCGGGCCCAGTGTAGATGACTTGGCCGCCCACCATCGGGTGACCGAACGGCGGTGGCACATTCGCGCCGCGGCCCGGCCGGTCGGCCCGGGCGGGCCTCACCGTCTGTGACTGGCACTGGCAGTACCGTCGGTCAGAGACTCGTCGGACTGGCCGGCAACTTGAGTAGTGAACAGGCGGCGGCCGCGCGGCGGCGTGCCGGGCGTGACGGTCGGATAGTGACGGATCTTTCATGCCATTCAATGATTTAGGTTATCAGTCGCTCAGATCCTCGTCCCCCATGATGTGCGGCCTGCGAGGATCACTGGAAATGAGCCCCGACAGAAGCGAGAAGGCGGGAAGAGCGAGGACAAGGAGGCGAGGGAGGAGAACGGGTGAGAGACGAGATGGGATGAGAGAAGAGAGAGAAGAGATGGGATGAAGAGGTACCTCTCGTCAGAGTCCGAATCTGATGACTCGTGCTTGCTCTTCTTCGTTTCTCTGCTCTTCTCTCCACCGTTGGTCTTCCCCGTGCTTGTCGTTCCTTTTCCTGCCGCACCCTCGCGAGTCTGCGGAGCTTGTTCGCTTCCTGTAGAGACGTAAAACAAACGAGGAGAGGCAGGGAAGGGGCAGAGAGTGGGGAGGGAGGGAGGGGGAGGGAGAGAAGAAAATGAGAGATTGTAGAGAACGAGCGAGGGCTGGGAAAGGGCAAGGGAGACGGAGAAGAAGGCAGGAGAAGGTTGAGAGAAGGTGTGTGTGTGTGTGTGTGGTGGGGACGGGGGGGACGGGGGGTAGAGGAAAGGAAAGGAAGGA
>NW_005434599.1:19806-21817 GCF_000315625.1 Guillardia theta CCMP2712 | reverse complement strand
GATAGAAGAAGGAAAAGGGGGAAGGGGTGAGGAGAAGTGGGCGAGGGAGCGAGGGAGCGAGGGGGGGGGGGACGGGGGGAGGAAGGTCACCTTCGTTCCATCCTACTTCATCTCCGTACTCAGAATCTTTTTCTTCGTCCGAGTCCGACAAAAATCCATCATCCAATGCTCCCGCATCCATGCTCTGCGATGAGGAGGAGCAAGGGGTCACGGCAGGAGCGGAGCAGAGCATACAAAGCAGGAGGGAGGAGAAGGAAGGAGATGGAAAGGAGAGGATGCTGGAGAGAGAGTTCGGGGTGGAGAAACGGCGAGGAGGGAAAATCAATCGGTTTTCATGCCTGCATTTCTCCCGCCAGCCTCTCCTCCTCCGCCTTCTTCTTCGCGTCCTGCTGCTTCTTCATCTCCTCCAGCCTGTGCGTCGTCAGCAGAGTGAAGGAGGAGGAAGAAACGCAAGTGCCTCTGCCTCTGCTCCCGTTCCTTCTGTCGCGCTAGCGCCTCCTGGAAGAAACTCGTCAGCGAAGAAGGGAGGAGGAGGCCAAAGGGACAAGAGTACAAGAGGAGAGGAAGGGGGAAGGGAGGACGAAGAGAAGAAGAGGAGGAGGAGAAGAGGAGCAGGACGAGAGGAGGGGAAGGAGGACAGGAGGGGGGAGGGAAAACAACTTCAAACCTCATCGTCTTCATCATGCTTCCTGTGGTGTGTAGCTGCCTGCTCTTTCTTCGGCTCTTCCTCCAACACGTTGTTTATAGCAGCTGTTGTGGTTGCTGTAGCTGCTGCTGCCGCCACCACCTTGCCCACTTTCACATTCTCCTTGGCCTCAGCCTCCTGCAGAATGTCATGTCGGAGGAGGGGAAAGAGGAAGAGAAGGAGCAGACGAAGGAGAGTGGGAAGGAGGTGGGGGAGGGGGAGGGAAAAGAGATTTAGCCTAGTCTACCTCCTCAGACAGCTCGCTTCCTTCCCCCTCCCCTAGCCCCCGCGTGTTTTCCTCGCCATCCTCGTCGGAGTCAAGTCCCAGGACCTTCAGTCGGGTCAGCGTTGGGGAGGGCAAGGGAAAGCTGAGGAAGAGAGCAAGAGACAAGGCGAGAGAGGAGAGATGGAGCGGAGGAGGAGAAGAGAGGGAGATAAGGAGAGGAGGAAAGAGGAGGGGGAAAGGAGCGGGGAGGACAGAGTCAGACCTGCACGTGCTGTTGCACTTCATCATCAGAGCTGAAGAAACTTTCATCAATCTTCCCTGTGCTGAAGGAGGCGACCTGAAAAAATCTCAGCGGCGCCACCAACACCAGAACGAGCAGGAGCAGGAGCAGGAGCAGCAGGAGCAGGAGCAGGAGCAGGAGCAGGAGCAGGAGCAGGAGCAGGAGCAGGAGCAGGAGCAGGAGCAGGAGCAGGAGCAGGAGCAGGATCATGTTCTCGCTTGCCTCTCTCCCCAGGTCGGGGGCGTTAGCGTCGATGCGAGGAGGGAGGATGAGCTTCTCAATGGGAACCTGATCAAGAATCAGCACCAGCCTCTTCTTACTTCCTTTCCCCCCTTTCCCAAACACCAGCCCCGTCTCCTCCACTTCTCTCCTCTGCCTCTGTCCGCCTCTTTCGTTCCGGACCCCCCCCCCCCCCCTGGCATCTTCGCGTTTCGGGAGTCCTGGTCTACGACTCATTGCACGGTGCAGGCCCTGCTTGGAGCTTTGTAATTTTGTTCGTGCTTGACAAGAGAGAAATACAGATCCGATCCTTGCTTGATGTACCTCCACGATCCTCCTGCCGCGGAGACCTTGACTCTCCTGAGTCTCGAGGGAAAACCCGATGCTTCGGATTCATGACGACGGCTCCTCGGTTGGAAGCACAAAGAGAAGTGATCGGGGGGCGAAGAGATTGACCATCGCATACAAGAGGGAGATAGTGCGACTCGCTTGCGCTCCGTCCAAGGCAGACTGAGTGACGGTGGAGAAGCTCGCGCTCACCTATGGCGTGGCGAGAGGGCGATCAGCAGAGCTGGCTCTACCAGCACTGAGTGAAGATGGA
>NW_005434599.1:7015-19706 GCF_000315625.1 Guillardia theta CCMP2712 | reverse complement strand
ACCACCCACCCAACCTACCCTCCTCCCTCCTCCTCCTCCTCCTCCTCCTCCTCCTCCTCCTTCTCCTCCTCCTCCTCCTCCTCCTCCTCCTCCTCCTCCTCCTCCTCCTCCTCCTCCTCGTGTCTGTCAACCTGCACTCCCTTACTCGTGCGCTGCCTGTTTTCTCTTTCTCATTCCACATTCATCACCTGCTGCATTGCAATCTGCGCTCCTCCCATGTTCCACTGGCGGCAATGAACATCGTAGTTGAACTGGAAGGTGAGAAACGTCAGAACAGCAGGGGAACAGCGGCAACAGGAGGAACAGGAGGAGAGGCAACAGGAGGAGCGGGAGGAGAGAGGAAGAGACGTGCAGCAAGATGTGCATGATGAAGAACCAGCAAGGGAGCAGGGAGGGAGGGACGAGGGGAGGGAGAGAATGTGAGGAAAAGGAGGTGGCTGGCGGGAGGGTTGCTGGGTGGGATGGGGAGGAGGGGATACCGTATCGAGGAAGGAGTCAAGTTTGAGTCTTGTCGCCTCGATCTGCTCCTTGCACTGCAACACATCTCATCAATCTTCTCCCCACCTTCTGCTGACCCCGAGCCTTGAGTTCCGTTCCCTCCTCCTATCCGCCCCCTGTGTCGCCCTCCTCCCCCCTCGGTTCAAGCTTCACTTTGTAGCACATCGCTCTTCACGCCTCCTCCTCTTTCCTCCCTCTCTCTATCCCCATTCTCACATGCTTGAGCTGCCGCACGGCATATCGTTGCCTGCGCCGCCTCAGTAACGCACGAGCAGTACAAGAAAGTTCTCACTTAAGGCACATGAATGGGACGGAGAGAAATCTGCGAACCTAGTTGCATCGTGAGGGAGGGGAAGGGAGAGGAAGTCAATTCATGGAGATGAGAAGTGAGGGAGAGAAGTAAGGAGGGTCACTCGGAGAAACCAGTAGGACAGAAGGGGGAGAAGGGGGGGGAGAAAGGAGGCACCTCATCGATACCGAACGAGTCTTTGCTGCACACTTGGATCGCACAGCACTTATCTCTCTGCTCCGTGAGCTCCTCGACCTCCTCTGCCATCAGCGACTGCTTTCTGCTGCCAGGAGTCTCACCTCCTCCGGCAGCTTGTGCTCCTTCCTCTTGTCCGTGAAAGTGACGCAGATAAGGATGGGGATATCAACTTCCACTGTTAACAGCGTGTCATGCCTCTCTTCCTCCTCCTCCTCTCCCCCTCCCCTCTTCAATCTCTTCCTCATCCTCGTTCTCTCCATCCATCTCTTTCTATCCTTGAAATCCTCTTCCTGCTCCTCCTCTTCGAGCCTCTCACCTTCCTCTATGATGCTCTTCACGTAGGCGAGAGATTTGGGGCTCGTCGGGTCGTAGCAAACGATAACTCCGTCACACCTGCGAGGCACGAGCGGTGGTGAGCAAAGAATGAGGGGCAGGAGGAGGTAAGTGCGGGAAGAGAGAGGTACACGCAGAGGACGTGAGGATGAGGTGGAGAGGAGCAAGATAGAGGAGAGGGAGAGAGGAGGAATACATGAGTGAAGAGGAGAGGCGGGGAGGGGAGGGGAGGGGAGGGGAGGGGAGAGGAGAGGAGAGGAGAGGAGAGGAGAGGAGAGGAGAGGAGAGGAGAGGAGAGGAGAGGAGGCAAGGGAGCAGTGATATTTCACCCTCTGTAGACATTGATTGTAGAAGCATCGAGAAGGACGACCTGTTTTCACGATTACACGTGGCAAGACAGGCGCGCTGAGCAATTGCGAGATGAGGAGCAGGAGCAGGAGCAGGAGCAGGAGCAGGAGCAGGAGCAGGAGCAGGAGCAGGAGCAGGAGCAGGAGCAGGAGCAGAGCTGTCTTACATTTTGAATCTCTTTCTCGTTCACATCTCCGGAGCCTGACGTGACCCCGGCAAACACCTCAAGTCGGACAAGTCAGCACGTGCATCAGCAGTGATGTGACTCACTGATTGCGGCTGAATGCCCTTGTCTACTACCTGCAAACAGCTCGTTAGCTCTTCACCCTGCCTCTTCAAGCTCTCTTCTCTCACATCCCAAAACTCCACCTTGACATTCTCATCGGTTTCTAAAGTTTGCACCGTCAAACAGGCAGGAAATTAACATGTCGGTCAAGCAAAACCTGAACAGTTCCATATCATGTGGGCCGTCGTGATCTCTGGAGTAGCGACGTAGTTCGTATCGAACTCCAAACCTTGCAGTCTCCGCAGCAGTTGCGTTTTCCCCGCATGTCGCTGCATCGACAACAAGTGACTCCGCTGTCTCAAACCCTACCCGCCACTGACCTCTCCTCGAATCAGGATCTTCATATTATACTTCACTCCCCTCGCAAGGGCAGCGGAAACTCGCTGATCAAGTTGCCGAACGTCCCTTCCTTCCAGCCCATCCCCTGCACCCGAGCTGCTCTGATTCCCCATCTGCCATGTATCGTGAGGTTCGAAGCTCGTGTCGTTGTTAAGAGAAAAAACATACAGCCAAGAAAAGCTAACTCTGTTCATGTGATGTCGTGAGGACTCGGTTCATACCTCCCACCCTCCCTCTCCTTCCCTCCCTTCCCCCCCTTCCCTCTCCTCCCCTCCCTTCACTGCCTCTCTCCCCCTCCCCTCTCCACTTCTTCTCTGTCAGGCCTCGTACACCGCCTAGTGGCGAAGCTCATAATTGCGTGACATGGCCGAACGTTACTTCATATGTACCATTGTAACGGATAAGATGCCCGGCGGCCTGGGCGGCCGGCGGCGGCCGCGGGGCGCAGGACTCGCCGCGCCGTCACCGTACGGTCCGATCACCGTGCCAGACGGTGGGCCGTCACTCTTTCACAGTCACTCCGATCGCTGCCCCCCCGCGAACTCGGAACTTCGGAACGAGTGCCAGAAACCCTCCGTGAAGCGGACAATTCCGCGTGCGGCGGCTCGCACAGGCCATACGGCGAGAAGAGAAAAGACAGCGAAAACCACTGACTCTTTGAGCTGACCAAAGATCCTGGATCGGACCGGATGCGTCTGGGCCTTGAGCAAAACTTGAAAATTGTCTTGTTGCAACTATGCATTACTTTGGCACAGTGCAAGTCTAACAACTTTCACTTGTGCTCCGTCACCTCTCCGCGCTCTACAAATCCAGGGCGACGCTCGACCCCACCAACGGGGCCCGGGGAGTTCAGCGACCCGCGGCCGCCGGCACCGTGACTCAGTGAACTTGATGATGATATCAGCAGCCCGCCTTTTACACCGCCTGGGTGAAGTGTAAAAGAAACAAAAACTAAAAAAAGACTAGCGAAAGTTCCCGATGGCGTTCATGGCAGGGGCGGCACTCTTGGAGGCGATCGCGAGGAAGGAGAGGGAGGAAAAGGAGGAGAAGAAGTTACATGCAGAAACTGTAGGAGTAAGTGACTCGATGATGAAGAAGTGCAAGGAGGCGATGGACACGATTCAAGCAGCACTGAGACTCTATGAGCCAAAAGAAATGGCGATAAGCTTCAATGGCGGTAAAGATGCTACGGTTCTGCTGCACTTGGTGATGGCAGGGATCGCAAGCATGAACGAGAGATGGGAGAGCATGGAAGAGCTGGCGTGTGTGTACTTCGAAGATGAAGAATGCTTCGAAGAGGTGGAGGAGTTCATACGGCAATGCCAGGAACAGTTTCACCTTCGCATCATTCGACTGAAAACTGGATACAAAGATGGGTGAATCCGACTTGTTTTCTCAAGGTCTTGTCTTGACATGACTTCTTGTCCACGCCATAGCTGCGCGCACATGATCGACAACTTCGGAACGAAAGCTTTCTTCCTCGGGACTCGCAAATCGGATCCGTGAGTGCAAGAATCGATATCCCATGAGGCTGGCAACTTGTTCTTGCTTCTGAGTCGTTCTTGCTTCTGAGTTGTTCTTGCTTCTGAGTTGTTCTTGCTTCTGAGTTGTTCTTGCTTCTGAGTTGTTCTTGCTTCTGAGTTGTTCATCTTCATCCTGTTGTCTCCTCTACTCGTGTCTCCTTGCCTCTCTTCTGTGAAACTTGTTTCGCTCTCCTGCCACTTTGCCATTACTCTTCTGACGTCGAGCCAGCCATGGACACACGGTGGAGAAATTTTCCCCGAGTGAGTCTAGCGAGACCTTCTCGCCTCCCTCCATGGCTGACAGGAGACGCAGGCACCGCAGGATGGCCCTCCTTCATGCGGATTCATCCCATCCTCTACTGGCACTACGCAGACATCTGGAGTTTTCTTCTGCAGTTCAGCATCCCATACTGCAAGCTCTATGACTGGTGCGGGGAGGGGGAGAGACGGCATGATCGGAGACTGACAGGAGCTGTTGATGAAGCGGCTACACCTCCCTCGGGGGCAAGCACAACACCGACAAGAACCACATGCTGAGGCAGCGGGACGGGAGCTACCTGCCTGCCCACCAGCTCCAGCTCCTCGAGTGAGTCCTCCGCTGCTCCAGGGATGCGCCTGACTGGTCTCGCTCCCCCTTGTGTCTCCTTGCGCTACAGGTCCGAGCAACATATGGAGCGACATGCGCGCAAGGAGACGGCGGGGACGAGCACAGTGACGAGAAGAGGAGCGTCGCACTTCAAGCCATGCTCAGTCGCGCTGATCACAATAGGAAATGAAGTTTTGACGGGAAAGATACAGGTGGGTCTATCCTCCTCCTCCTGTTCCTGCTCCACTCCCACCTTCGCCTTTTGATGTCTGCTCCTTTACCTTGTTTCCGTATTTTCGTTTGATTGACTCCTCTTGTCTTCTTACCCTCATGCCTCTTACATCTCCTTCATCCTCTTCCTCGTATCCTCCTCCTCTCCTCTCCCCCAGGACTCGAATACCAGCTGTGCCTGCAAGTACCTCCACGGCCTCGGCATCTCAGTAGCACGAGTGAGCATCTGGACGAGCTTGTCTGATCGTTCTCACGTCTCCCTGACAGGTCCTCGTCATCCCCGATGAGATTCAACTGATAGCAGACGCTGTGAGGGAGTACAGGTGCTTGTTCACATCAGCTCCCCTCCTCGTCCTCCTCGTCCTCCTCGTCCTCCTCCTCACCTTGTTTAACAAGCAGCTCTCACCACATGGCTGTGATCACGATGGGAGGTGCGTCTAAGACGACTTGCTGCTCCTGCTTGACATGTCGAAGGTATCGGACCAACTCACGACGATCTGACGCTGGAGGCTGTTGGACAAGGTTGACCAGTTGAGAGTATGGAGGCGGAGTTGAAGGACAAGAGGCGGCAGTTGTACTAGCAGTCGTGATAGTGTTGATGAGAGGCAGGAGGAGGAGGAGGAGGAGGAGGACGAGGACGAGGAAGCGCATGAGGAGGAGGAGGAGGAGGAGGATGAAGAGGACGAGGAAGCTCATGAGGAGGAGGAGGAGGAGGAGGATGAAGAGGACGAGGAAGCGCATGAGGAGGAGGAGGAGGGCAGTGCATTCCTTTGGATTGTATTGAACAAGTTTGTCACGCGAGCCTTCAGGTCTCGGAGTTGAAATGGCTGAGAGCGATGAGATGCAGAGACTTCTTGCCAACCTGAAGGTGAACAGCACCAACGGAGAGAACAGCTGCCGCTGCCGCTGCCGCTGCCGCTGCCGCTTTGTGTTCAGTTTTCCTCATCCTGGAAGCAGGCTGAATTCAACAAGGAGGACCAACAGCAGTCGCAAGGGAGCAGGCACGACAAACTCCACCGTCTCCTCCCTGCTACGCTTGAAAACGCACCTCACCCCTCAACCTTCTTCTCTCTTCCTCCCCTCTCCTCACTATCTTCCCCAGTCTCGCAGCATCTCCTTCCTCTCTCGTCCTAGCCGTCTCTTCCCTCCACTGTTCTTCTCTCTGCTCCATCTTTTCTAACTCAGCGCAGGTCGCCATGGGACACCTGTAAGATGTGCAGTCTGCCGAAGGGGACGGAGCTGCTGCTGGAGGAGGGGAAGAAATATCCCCTGCTGCGATGCCGCAACGTGTACATGCTCCCAGGCATGAGAGGAGCGAGCTTCACGCGCGCTGATGGCGATGGCAGGTGTACCGCAGTTCATGCGGCAGCAACTTGCGCATGCCGGGCAGATGGTGACGAGAGGAGGGAGGAGAAGATGAATGAGAGGGAGGGAGGAAGTCGGGGGAGGGGAGCAAGGGGAGGAGTGAATCGCTTCCCACAGATCAAGCAGTCAATGCAATGCGCTGGCCGGCAGTTTCATGCGAAACAAGTGAGATGATGCTGAGGACGACGAGGAGTTGGAGATGTTTTGACAAGGATTCTTCAGATCCGTTGCACTCTTGACGAGCCAAGGCTAACCGACCTGCTGGGGGAAGTGGCAGAGGTGCTGGGAGGAAAGGAGGAGGAAACGTGGGAGGGCGGAATTGAAGCGGGGGTGCGGAATGGATGGGGAGGAGAAGGGGAAGGAAGGGGAGGGGGAAGGGGAGGGGAAGGGGGGGGGGGGGGGAAGGAGGAGGAGGAGGCCGTTGACACCAGAAGCAGAAGTTTGCGGGACTCGTGGAGATAGGGTCCTATCCTTACTTCGACAACTCTCCTTACAAGACGATTGTGGTGCTGGAAGGAGAGGAGGAGGAGGAGGTCGACAAAAGTTTGCGCATGCTGCTCGATAAGATCCCAACCGAGGTGACTTTCCTTCCCATCCCATCAACTTCTTTGATTCTTATCCCTCTGTCCCTGTCCCTGTCCCTGTCCCTTCCTCTGTGTCTGCCTGCCTGTCTTCTTTCCTTTTCAACTTCTTCTTTGCTTATCCTTCTCTGACTGTCCACCAGACCATCACAGCTATAGAGCAGCACGGGTCCCTTCCCGTCCAGTCATGCTTGTAACTTCCAGTCTCTTCATACTTTACACAAAAATCTGCTCCTGCTCCTCCTGCTCCCCCTCCTCTTCACGCTTTTGTTGTCCTTGGCGTCATCAGTACCCGCGCAAGGAGCTTCCCCAGGCTCCCCAGCGCCGCCATGGGCTCGTCCGGTGCCTCCTTTATGCTGCTGCTCGCCGGCATGCTGCGCGTCTCAGCTCGTCGAGGCACGCGGATCCTCGTGAGGCCCTGCTGCTCCATGAAGGCAGGCAGCTTGGTATCTTCCGCCTCCCAGCTCTCCATCTCCAGCAAGAAGTCTCCGGTCGAGAACCTGGACGGAGCAGCATGCCTGATCTTGGGAGGGCAGGAGCGCGGTCCCTTCGCTTGCTCCTCCTGCTCTTCCTGCTGCTTCCCGCCTCGAGGAAACAGTTCTACATCCGCCAGCTCCATCATCGACTGCGACAGCACTTCGTGCGTCTCCTCGTGCTCAGCTTTCAGGTGAGGAGGATGGATGTTGGTGGAGCTGCTAGAGGCCTCACTGGTGGTCGGGGAGAGCTTGTTCGTCCTGTCCCCTCCTGCTCCTCTGCGCTCGCACGGTCAGGACGGTCAAGGGCCCGCAAGGTCTTCACCTCGCACTCTTCAGCGTCTCGTAGAACTCGTGCCTTGCCTTGTGCAGCAAGTTGATCTCCTCTGTCACTTTCGACTTCTTCCGTCGGACAGCATCGATCTGTTGCAAGACAAGTCAGAAATCGTCTCTTGCTCCTCCCACACACTACACACCTTGGCCTTGACATCGTCGAGCAAGACTGCGAGTTTCGGGTAGCGATCGAGAGTGAGGCGAGCGGGCAGTTGACTCATAGCCTTGCTGGAGCTCTGCTCAGAGTTTGCAGGTCGTCGGAGTGTTGGAGGCTCTAGTGAGATGTTCTGTTGATGTTGATGTTGATGAGGAGGAGGATACGACGAAAATTTGCTGATGCCCAATGGAGCATCCTCGACGAACTCTGGAAGAGCCATATTCAAGATGTGATATGTCCTTCCGTAAGATACAAGTTTCAGCTCGAGCTCTCTGTCCTGGCGGAGCAGACTAGCAGCAAGAGACGTCAGAATGTTGACAACACTACAAGGCAATAGAAGGGGACAAAAGCAAGTCACAACAAGGTGGGTCAATACCTCAGCAGCTTCTCGTTGGGTTGTGTATCATCTCTGACTATCCGATCCTCTCTCTGTCGCTCGTTGGCAGCGATTAGCTCGCTCATGCTATCGTCCATACTCGACGTTCTCGTACCATCCACATCGATACCATCCCAGGTTTGGTTGTGCACGACTGGACCGAGCACCAGCCCAGCATCGTTGACTTGTTGAAAACTCTCCTCCTCGTCGATTTGTAGGTCTATGACCTCAAGGTTGACGAAGACAGGAGACGGCTGTCCCGTGCACTCATGGAACAACCTTGATTCGATGGCAAGAGACTCGTTATCCAGATTCTTTGAGCTAGAAAGCGGCCCTGTTAAGCGAGCTGGAAGACTCTGTCTCACTGGAGTTGAAGTTTGTTCAGGACTAGAGATCTCTGCCTGGTCGGCGAGCTCAGTCGGATAGTTTCTGCGGCAAACAACTTCGAGCTGGGATTCGTCGCTCGGTCGAGAGTGCAGGGCCTGAGGAGTATCTCGGTCAGGCAGGAAGAGAAGCTGCTGGTCGCGTCTCTCTCCTGCCTTGAGGATCATTCTCTCCTCATACACTGTGCTCCTGCTCATGACTCCCTGCCCATCTCCCCCGATCAGATCGGCTGTGATCACCACGGTTTCGCCATACCGCGCCATTAGGCAGTGCGGCAGTGAAGAAAACAGGGGTGATGGGGTACGGTGGTACGTAAGGAACACCAGATGGGGTGATCAACTACCGGTACTTATAACCTTAAAGAACCATGATATTAGCTGGGGTGGGTGCTGATTACGGGGGTGGGGTTGATCGGTTGAGGGTCAAGACGGGGATCTGGTAGCGATTCCGATGCCCGAGCCGGTTGAGTACCTTTTTAAAACTTATTAAAGCATCTGTACTGAAAATGTTTGTACCATGGAAGTCTTTCTGTATACGGTCGGGCACAAAAGGTTCCTCTAGGTGGTCATAGTTGGAGGTAGGACCAGTCGCTAGTATTTCTTAATTTGCCTATCAACTGGTACAAAAGACACCTTTTAAAATACTTGTAGTTTTGATAACGATTCTCCTCAAAGTTGACATGTTTGATTCGGCAGCGGCATATCAACGGTGACAGTACCCCTCCTTTTCTGGGGCTATTGACCCCTACTTAATACCCGCAGACCGCTAGAATTGCCTTCCGGGACCCCTACTTCGACTACCCATAGACCGAACCCCCTCCCCACCCCCCCTCTTAACCGGTCACGGAGTTCGGAACTCGGGCGGCGCCGTCACTCAGGAGTCGGAGGCTTCGGGGATCAGCCCGGCTGAGCGGGCCCGGACCTTCCGGGCCGCTGCCAGCTGCCGGCACACCGTTGAATTAGCCAAACTTTGAAACACTCGGCAGTTCAAGGCATTAGGTAATCTTACACGGGATGAAACAAAAAACTCTAAGTCAGGGAGAGAAGAAGAACACGGGGAGAGAAAGTCACGACTATGGAGGGAGCCTGGGTTTCGTCTGTCGCCTACAGCACGAACCTTTCTCCAGTCAGCACAGGTGTCGACACCTTGGGCAGCATGTGAATCGTCTGCTTGCCCTGGTTTGGCACTCCGTTCCTTCCTGCCGTCGTCCCTGCCTGAACACCGGGCCTGACGCGAGGGACGCGGGGCTCGGGGAGGTCGCCAGTGACGAGCGCATCCGGGGAGGAGGTCTTGGTAGGAGCACCGGCAGGAGTGTAGAGCTGCGTCCCTCCGAACTCGAAGATGGAGGAGAGGGAGGACTCGGGGATGTGGACGTGGGTGTCGACGACGCGGCGAGACTGGCGGGAGCGAGGAGGAGCGTTCCACGTCCGGATGTTGCATCCTATCTGCATCTCCTTAGCGAACCTCACGAATTCCAGCCAGTTGTGCTCCGAGTCCATCATATGCTCCCCCAGCCGCAGGTACGTGAAAGACGCGATGCTCCCACTCCGATGCGCGCACTGCCTGATGATCTGCTCGAAGCCCTGCCGGTCGAAGCGGGGGAGAGCGTTCTCTCCTGCGTACAGGCAGCCTGCACGATCCGCCGCCCTCCTCGTGTGCTCCACGAGGTCGACAGGGGCAGAGCGGGCCCAGTCCGGCAGGTCCTCGTTCTTCATCTCAAGGCACGTGAAGTCGAACATCACCCGATGCTTCGCAAACATCTCAGCGATGGGTTTGTAGCCGTCGCGCTTGCAAGTGTTGAAGTATCCAGCCGTCAGCTCCGGCGCATGGCTCTTAGTCTTGCTGCCCCAGTGGATCCCTGCAACCTTGGCAGCCAGGAGGATGTTGGTGCTCTTGAACGCCCTCCTTGCTCGCGCAAGAACCTTGTCCCCATGCCGAAGCAGCGAGTTGGAGTACCATTCGAGGAAGAACGCACCGGCCTCAGTCTGCCACAGCCCGTCGTCCTTGAAGAATTCCGTATGCTCCGAGGAGTAGTTGTAGTTGCCGACCTGATCCGCATGCGGGGGCCAGGTAAGCCCCCACTCGGGCTTCTTAGCACGCACGGCTGCTCTGATCAGATCTCTCCTCATGTACTTGTCGTAGCACTGGAACTGACCGACGCCGGGGAAGTTCCAGAAGGCGAGGGGGTAGGAGGGGTAGCGCAACTCTCCTGCAGGCCCGAGGCCGATCTGAGCCTCGATGACAACGTTGGGGATGAAGTGAGCAAAGGTGGTGGCGAAGCTGTGCATGAAGTCCTCGTACATGTCCAGAGGCGATCGCCCATAGAAGATCTTCTCCTCATCTGCTCCAAGTGAGACGTACTCCCGATTGCGGTTCAGGGACATGTCAGTGTAAAAGATGTTGGGATTGAAGTCTCCGATCTCCAGCACCCATTTGGGCAGGGGGATGAAGCAGGCGTCTCCGATGTTCCCTCCGCACTGATGAAAGCTCATCACAGCCTGTAGCTTCATCCGCAGCTCCGCAACCATCTTCACCAGCTCCATGTACGCAGACCAGTCGTACTTGCCTGGTCCATCTCGCTCTACGATCCCCCACCAAACGTCGACCATAACTCCTTGTACGCCTGCTCTCTGCAGCCGCATGAGGTCTCGCCGCAGGACCTCTGGCTCCCTGAGGAAACTTTTTCCCCCTTCCTCATGCACAGTGTCCAAGGGCAGCATGACAAAGAGAGGAACGGGTTTGAACTGCTGCACCGTCGTGGGGACAGGGACCGGGGCCCTGTGAGTAAGGCCCTTTCGCTCCTTCTGTGCGAGGTAAACCTTCTTCTTGCCTTCAACATAACTTGATGCGATGAAAGCTATCAGTGCAGCCTTCCACAGGGCTCGCACCAAGTTCATCTTGCTGCTCATGTCTCCACTACAAGTTCGCTGAAGGGTTCAAGTGTTTCTGTGCAATCTTCAAGGAGCCCTTCAAATCAGCGTGGAATGTTCGCAGTCCATCAACCTTCACGTCAAGATATATCCAAGTCTGCGGAACGCGTCACACTCATACATGCTTCTGATCTTGTTCTCTACTGACCTAGTAATCCTCTTGTACTTCTCCACCTTGAATACTTTGATGCTCCTGCTGACTCCCAAAGTGTTCACCGTCGTCCTTGGAACGTGTTCGAGCTGAACCAGGAGCACCGAGGAGCAAAGCACACTGGCGAGCTGTTGATGAGAGTCAGTGAGCCGAAACAAACCAATCCATGATGGGTGCAACAGAAAGGGAGCAAGAGAACGACACGAAGCAACAATGAGGATGAAAGAATGAAACCATAGGTTGTCTTTGAGGACCACAAACAAGCACGATGTTCAGGGTGAATAAAAACTTGTTCCAGAGGCAGAAGAAAAGAATTTCGCCCCGAAGGGTGGGCAGCGAACAAAGTTGGACCAACTAGTTGAGTTCAGAGGAAACTCGAAAACCGATGAAAAATTAGGTGGCGGTGATGGTGGTCGTGTTAGGAGGAGGAAGTTGGTGATGCTGATATTCAAGATGACAAGGAGGACGGTCAACGCAACAGGAGGAGCAGGAGCAGGAGGACGCCCTTCCAGTTTCCTCCGCCCTCTTCTCCCTGCTTAAAAGGGGGCGCCCCCTTTTAAACAAGCCTGCGTATCTTCAAGGATACGTGTGACGCGCTCAAGCTGTAAATCACCCCTCCGATCAGACCACCACCTCTGTCATGGTTGGCCCCCTAGTCACAATACCCGTACTTTCCTCAATAGAAACAACCCCTTCTTGTGTACCCTACCCTACCGAATTCGATGATCTGGCCGCTGGGTGGGCGGGCACTTCAGTGACTCAACTCAGTGCGGATGAAAAATAAGTTGGCCGCACCGCCGTACGTACGGCGGGCCGGCGAGGGCCGGCCTACCGCCGGTGACCGGACCGTACGGTTAGCACGGTACGGTAGCTGCCACCTGGTGACCGTCGGCGGCGGGCCCGGGCCCGCGGGGGAGGAGCAGGAGTTGTCGCAGGGGAACGCGGTCATCCTGTATGGCCTCTTCCTCGAAGGAGCCTCGTGGTCCCAGCGAGAGAGCGGCAGGCTCGTCGACCCTCCAGCTCGCACCCAGCTCAGCGACTTCCCTCGCCTCCTCCTCTCCGTCTTCCGCGAAGTCTCCACCAGCGATCCCAGCGCCGACCCCAGCTCGCACGCGGGGATCCGAGACACCCACGGTGTCATCTACATGTGCCCCTGCTACACCGGGCTGAGAAGGAGCAGGGAAAGCCTCCTCTTCATGGTTCCCATCTACACCGAAGAGCCTGCCATGGTCGCCCGTTGGACCCTCCGAAAGGTCGCGCTCGTGGCGAACAAGTTTTAATCCGCCCGTTAGCCTTAAACTTCTACTGCT
>NW_005434599.1:0-6915 GCF_000315625.1 Guillardia theta CCMP2712 | reverse complement strand
CATCATCATCATCATCATCTCAATCATCATCATCATCTCAATCATCATCTCAATCATCATCTCAATCATCATCTCAATCATCATCTCAATCATCATCTCAATCATCTCAATCATCTCAATCATCTCAATCATCTCAATCATCTCAATCATCATCTCAATCATCTCAATCATGTCTTTCGCCCTCAATTTCCTTGCGTTGCCTTCATGTTTTGCACTGGTCACTTTACTTCACAACCCCACTACCCCCCGAACGATAACAAACTCTTCACTACCCTACCCATCTCAAAGGTACCAAATGAGAGGGTAGGGTAGGGGGTACTTCAGTGGAGGCGCATCGTCCATTTGGTATCAGCAGATTGATTTCATGGAGGTCTTTTAAAAATCGCATTGCACTGCGGTGGTTTTAATCGGATTCTTGCAATACACTCGCCGTCGGGGAATGTAGACCACACTGAAGACCATTATCCGGACAGCCTATATTATGACTCTGTTCGTAAAAACAATGATTCCTACGTACAATAAATCTATTACACTACTAAAATTAAAATATATTCCAATTGCAGTACAATGCTAATAATATCCAAATTTAAACATTGAAAAATATTATAACACACTGACAAAATTTCTATTAAGATTATGTTCAATAAATATTAATTACCCATTGCAATAAATATTATTTCAATTAAAATAATATCCAATAAATATTAATTGCCCTATCAATGTAAATTAATGCTGCAGTGTGGTGCATAAATTACACAATGTAAATCGGCGGTATAGCATGAGCAACGCGAATGCTATGATGAGCGCGCAGTGCGAATCTATTCCATTGCAACTTGTGCTACACTTGTTATTCCTATTACACTATAGTACCAACAATATTCAAATTAAAAACATAGCAAAATTATTATCATCCAATGACAAAATTTCAATCAGAATAATAAACAAGATATATTTTGCAATTGCCATATCAATCTTGATTTATGCTGCATTGCAGTGCATAAATTACACAATGTTAAAACGGCGGTATAGCATGAGCAAAGCGAATGCTATGATGAGCACGCAGTGCGAATCTATTCCATTGCAACTTGTGCTACACTTGTTATTCCTATTACACTCGCAAACCCTTGATTACACGTCTTCAGTCGTCCTGAACTGTATAATGGAGCGTATCATAACACATAAATAACAGAATAAACAGCGGTAACGCACGTAAGTGCGTGGGCCGAAGGCCTATCCCTGTTGAAACATACTGACCATATATATTTCTTGATGATTTTGTGATAATTTTTCTTTTAAGTTAAATCTGAAATTTTAGTAGTGTAATAGATTTATTTGTTCATTCTACATTCCCCGACGGCGAGTGTATTGCAAGAATCCGATTAAAACCACCGCAGTGCAATGCGATTTTTAAAAGACCTCCATGAAATCAATCTGCTGATACCATTTGGTTGAATTCATACCTTAAAACACAGGCATAAACCCTTCGTAAAAGCTATAAAAATAATATTTCTATCAGATTTTAACTGTGTTCTCGTAACATTTACAGATTACAATCACATTTTCATGGGTCGACAGAATTGCAACGGGATCTCAAGCTTATTCCCTCATAATCTAGATCTTTCGATCCCGTTGCAATTTTGTCCAGTTTAGCCCCTATTGTCAAAAGGAGCAAATAGAAGCAACATGAAGCTACTCGTATCCACATAAAACCCCAAGCTTTTACATATATTTTTTACATATCATTGGGCGACAACAATTTAATGGTTTAGCTCTATGATCATAGAGATACTATATGGATGTGATTATATATATGTAAATTTTAACTGTGTTATCGTGCTATTATCTGATAACTATCGTAATTTCGTGGGTCGACAAAATTGCAACGGGATCGCAAGCTTATTCCCTCATAATCTAGATCTTGTGATCCCGTTGCAATTCTGTCCAGTTTAGCCCCTATTGTCAAAAGGAGCTAAAAGAAGCAACATGGAGCTACTTGTAGCCACATAAAACCCCAAACTTTTACATATTTATCATATTAATCTTGGGCGACAACATAAAAAAGGTTTAAAATACATCTGCTGCGAATCTGATACCTTGTATTAAAGTATAAATTATATTTTTTATATTTTAACTGTGTTCTCGTGTTATTATCTGATAACTATCGTAATTTCGTGGGTCGACAGAATTGCAACGGGATCGCAAGCTTATTCCCTCATAATCTAGATCTTGTGATCCCGTTGCAATTTTGTCCAGTTTAGCCCCTATTGTTAAAAGGAGCAAATAGAAGCAACATGAAGCTACTCGTAGCCACATAAAACCCCAAACTTTTACATATTTATCATATTAATCTTGGGCGACAACATAAAAAAGGTTTAAAATACATCTGCTGCGAATCTGATACCTTGTATTAAAGTATAAATTATATTTGTATCAGATTTTAACTGTGTTATCGTGCTATTTCCTGATAACTATCATAATTTCATGGGTCGACAAAATTGCAACGGGATCGCAAGCTTATTCCCTCATAATCTAGATCTTGTGATCCCGTTGCAATTTTGTCCAGTTAAGCCCCAATTGTCAAAAGGAGCAAATAGAAGCAACATGAAGCTACTCGTAGCCACATAAAACCCCAAGCTTTTACTTGTTGTGTTATCATATTAATCTTGGGCGACAACAAAAAAAAGGTTTAAATAGTTAGCGAAATAATAAAAAAGAGAATGAGCAGGATTTGTTGTGTTTGTAATTACAGAGAAGTGACAATAAAATGTGTGCAGTGTAAAAGATATGTAATATGCACAGATTGTATCAATAATCTACAATCGCGAAAAGTGCATCATATGACAGGATATTTAGAGAAGGTAAAAATCTATAAGTATGAAGAATTGCATTATCCAACAATAACGTATGATTGTCCTTTATGTAGAAAAGAGAACGATATAAAAATGTTTGAATCAGAGTTTTCAAAAGAGGATGTAATACGTTTAACTTATAGAGACTATGCGAAATTATGTGAACATGAGAATGAAATAAAAAGATTAAGAGAAATATTAAGACTACAAGAAACGGAATCAGCGAAGAAAAAAACAGAGGAAGAAGAGATAATGAAACTAAAAAATAATTTGAGATATGAACAAAACAAGAGAAAGAGTGTAGAAGATTTGTACTATGATCTATTAGCTTGTTATAACAATGGATTGATCAAATATGACAAAGAATCTTGCAATCAAGAAAATATGAAACTAAAATTTGAAATGAGTGAATTGAAATCAGAGATAGAAGAATTGAAAAAACAAATTGCTCCACAAGTTGATGAATAGCATACCTTAGCAATATCAATGCAATACCTTTGCGGAATCAATGCAGAATCAATGCGAAACCTTTGCTGAATCAATGCGAAACCTTTGCAGAATCAATGCAAAACCTTTGCAATATCAATGCAAAATCAATGCAAAATCAATGCAAAATCAATGCAAAATCAATGCAAAACCTTTGCTGAATCAATGCAATACCTTTGCAGAATCAATGCAGAATCAATGCAATACCTTTGTGGAATCAATGGTGACTAATGCATGAAATATATAAGAATAAAAACAATAATATAATAAGAGAAGAATGTTTAATTCAATAGAAGAGAGGCGAGCATACAATAGGGAGAAATATAGAGAGTCAATGGAAAGGAAGAGAGAAGAAGGAACTTTAAAAGAGTTCTATAAGAAGAAGAATGATAGGAATATGGAGAGATATAAGAGGGATGAAGAATTTAGAGAGAAATTTAAAGAGACAGTGGAGCGTAATAACAATAGGAGATACAAGGAAGATGAGGAATATAGAGAAAGAATGAAAGCGAGAATGCGAGAATATTACAAACGAAAGAAAGAGGAACGGAACGCTTTAAGAATTTAATTATTTTATCAGCATTTACTTAGAAAATAATTGGGTGTTGGATAATGATAAAAGTATATAAACAAATTATGGATTATAATGATGAAGGATGAAGTATTTTAGCAAGACAACAGAAATATTAGATTTGAGAGATACAGAGAAGTTTAAATCATTAGAGCGTGTTACAAAAGAGAACATAGAAAAGAAAAAAGATGGCACATTGTTTGAGAGATGGTATAGCTATCTAGTGAGAAATGAGAATTCACTATACGAAAGTTTAAAAGAGAGTGAATTGAACAAGAGATCAATAATGATAATAGGGAGTGATAAAATATGTGGGGATAGAATAGTGAAAGAATTTTCATTTTTAGATTTGAAATATAAAGAAACGGAGAGAGCATTGAGTTACAACATAAATGGATATGAAATATTAAAAGAAGGGAAATTATGTAAGTTTCCGATAGACATAGATAAACCAGTGGATAATCTAGATGAAATAAGACAATACAAAGAAGAAATAAATAGAGGGGAGAATCCGTTTATAGAAGAGATATATGAACTGATAGAGGAGTTGATAAGAGTAATAAAAAGGGAGTTGGATGAAGATTTGAAAAGGAAGATTTTTCAATATGTACATCAAGTGGCGAAGAACATGATATGTTATCTTTTAAGATTTCGTACCATGTATTAGTGCCAATAATATTTGATTGGAAATTTAGGAATGAAATACTAGGAATATTGTTGCCAACATTAGAAGAGTTTAACATGAAAAATCACTACAAGAAGAAAACGAATAACAATGAAATGAAACAATGTGGTGTATGTGATCTGAGCATATATTCAGACAACCAACAATTTAGATTGGTTGGTCAATCAAAATTAAAGAGAATATCAGAGAGATATATATCATCAAAGAATGTGAAGAAGGCGATTCAGCCATTGAATGTACCGAAAACATATCACTATGTAGGTATATATGAAGATCAATTGATTGAAACATGGAAAATATTAGAGTTTGAAGAGTGTGATTCAAAATGTGAAGCGATTGCTTTGCCAAGCAACGAATTTGCGAGGAAAGATAAAAAAAGAATAGCAATAGACAGGAGTGAAAATCTAGAATCAAGAATAACCAAAACAATAAAAGAAAGAGGGAGAGAGTATCTTGAAGCTATAGAAAAGGATTATATCAAACAACACTTTATGTTGTGTTGTTTAGATACAATATTCAATACATTGGAAGTATTTGATTACAATGAATGGAAGAAGATAATCTCGTGCATGTTGAATTATGTGATACATGTGAGCGAAGATAAATTTGAAGAATACCAAGGGTTTACAAGAATTGATTATGGTGATAGGATTGAAATATTCAAAACCAAACTAATAGATTGGACACATGGTGCGTATGTAAACAATGAGAATGCATATATGAATCAAACAAGAAAACAATTATTAAAACTTGCGACGGAATGTGGAATCAAGAACACTCATAGAAAATCAGTGAAACAGCTGATTGAGGAATTAAAGGATAAGATGCCATTAGATTCGATAGATGAGAAAGAAAAGCATAGGTTGATAATAGAAAATTTTTGTAAGACAATAGAGAACAACAAGACAATCTATGACTATAAGATTTCCCTATTGAATCCAATAAAATACATTTCATATGTTGCAAGATTGTTTGATAAAAAAGTATTGAGCAAATGGAAAGAAAACCTAGTGTTTAGATCAATATGTACATCAACTAATCTAGATTTGGATGAAAATATTTTCAAGATTTTACCATATCCTGAATTTGGTGAAAAATTGAAATCAGATACAAAATATAACATATTATCAGCGAACATGGGGAAGAATAAAACTGGTTTGCTGATTGATGAAATAAAAAGAGAAGATAATGTTTTATTTATAACCCCGAACATAACTTTATCAACATCATTACAGAAACGATTAAATGAAGAGATGAAAAAGAGAGGATATGATTTATTTGACATATACAACAATAAGAAGAATAAATATGTGCATGGATCTGATAGATTGATAACAACGATTCATTCATTGTCTAAGAACCATCATGTGAATGGCTATGATATGATAGTGTTTGACGAGTTGGATGAGATAACATCACAATTAATATGTAAAACAACGGATGGAAATAGGAATGATGATAAAAGAAAGGAAATATTTAGGAATTTACATCGTCTATTGACTTCCACAAATCTAAAAAAGGTATATTTTGCAGAGGGATTATTGAGAATGTCTCCACAATCGATATGTTTTGTGAAGGACATATTTACAAGATGGGGTGTCAATGAAAATGTTGTATCTGTATTTCATACGGATGAAATAAGATTAAAACAGAAATTGATACTAAAAGCAAATATTACGAAATATTCAAAAAACGTGGATGCGAAATACAATATCTTTGCACTCTTTATCAATAATGTGATCAAGGATATTAAGAATGGAATGAATATATGTGGCATCATTGTATTTGAGAAGTGGTATGATGTATTAGAGAAAATATTTAAATACTGCAACATAAAGTTTTTGTTTATAACTGGTGACAACAAAGATAAATACAAAAAATATATTGAGAACCCTTCATTGATATCGAAAGAGGGTTTCCAATTTTTTGCTTATACTTTCACAATCACAACAGGATTGAGTGAAGAATCAGAAGGGTATTTTGATAAAAGAGTGTTCTTATTGGAAGAATTTGGGAATGTAGAGAATGCATTTATTGAGACAAACAAGATATTTCAGTGTTTGATGAGATGTCGCTATGTCAAACAGGATGATTGCGGTTATCAGATCAATGAAATATATTATAAAAAAAACATAGACTATCAACACAATTATCCTTTATTCAAATCACAAATTGAATATAATGATTTCTTGAAATATTCACGATTCAATCATATGATCGATTACAATGATGTCTCATTGCAAGATTATATCTCTATTTTCAGAAATCTGCGTATCAACAAGCAATTCAAGCTAATATTACCACATATTTGGTAATATTAACGC
>NW_005434600.1:407888-439076 GCF_000315625.1 Guillardia theta CCMP2712 | reverse complement strand
TCCATAGGTGGCTTGCCCATGAGCCGCGCCTGCCCTCCATCGGACTAGGTCGACTCGCTTCCCCTTCTTGCCGTCCATAGCATGTGTTGCACCACCAGCAGTTGCTTGATTGCTGCTGTCTTGATGCCTTCCCATTCCGTGTCTTCCACCCTTAGCACCCTGAAATTCTCATGCCATTCCCTTTCCATGATCGATCCTTTCACTCCTGCTATGAATGTTGCTTGTTCAACTTCATGGTCAGGTAGCAAAGCTGTGATTTCTGCTCGTAGGGGGGCATATTTCTCTTCCTTTTCCTGAAATTTCTTCTTCAGGCATTCCAGGCTTGTTTGTTCGACTCCGTCATATTCCGATGTCCTTGCAAATTCGATGAGGACAATGCGTTTGATGCTTGCAAAGTAGCAGCAACCGTCAGGTATCCAGTGCCCTTCTCGGTGCATTGAAGTCCCCATCGCTTCCATCACGATGCGTATTGGAGTGTCCCACCATGAATTGACCTGTACCCTTTGTTTCCTCCAACTCTGCTGCAGTCTTACCTTGATCTTCTTCATGACTTCATTGTGTGCTTTTTGAATCATATCTTGGAACTGCTTGCACGCTAGCTGAACATGACCCCAGGTTTCTTCTCGGTCTGGACAGTGAGGACAACATGGTGAGTTAGTCTTCCCCCATTGAAAGAGCTTCTTCCTCGTCGGTGCTGAGAAGGTGATCGCTTGGATAGCTGTTCGCGTAACTGACCCTTCGCATTGTTTGAACCCTCTCCCTAGTAAATCTCTTCCCACATGCATTTCGAGCATGAATTTCTCTGTCAAGGTGAGGTCTCCCGCTCGAATCCTTGCCACCATTGTCTGTTGTCTGATAATGTAGTCCCATTTCTTCAAGCGATCGAATCCTGATGTAGGATTTTCTTCTCCTGCAATGATGAATTCCATTGGACTATCGTAGATTGCTTTCTCCCATCCCGAGGCAAAGGTTTGTTTCCCTTGCTTGGCCATTTCCTTTGCCTCTTGAATGTTTCTATGAGATTCTTTTGCTAGTTGGAGTCGGATCCTGATTCCCCTCCCTTCGAGTTTCTTCATGCAAGTGAGTAACCGATCATGTAGGTCCTCCAGCAGTTCGTCTTCGTATCGCATGGTATCCATTCGCAACGTATTTGTCATAAAGCGGTGGAAACGTGTGGACTGGTACATTATTGTGACTTGATTTCCCCTTTTGATCTGTATTCCTTCCTCAAGGACATGTTGCAGAAGTAAACCGATTGCGATTGTGTTCGCTCGGATGATGCTGCACTTCCCATTGATTTTCATCCCTCCTCCTGACGTCATCTCTTTTTGTTGGAGAACATATCCTACTCGCATGGATCTGTTTTTTCTGCCCTGCATGATGTCTCCTTCAATAGCTGCTGTGAAATGCCTTCCGCCTTGATGATCGCTGCACGGCTGGATCTGATCCCTTCGTCTGTTACACAGCTCCTCATACGTTGGGAGGATGTTGTCCTGAAGCTGGACTCGTAAGTATGTTGGGAGTGTGTGCCTAACTAGTATCCATAACTCCTCTGCAGTCTTCATCAAACACCTATTCCCTGATTGCCAGAAGTTTGCTGCATAAGCTATTTGAGCGCCTTTCGGAACCCGGCTGATAATTTCAAAACCTTCTGGTATCTCATCAATGTTATTCTTCCATCCTATCAGAATGACATGTATTGTATCCAGGATTTGTTCACGAAATCTCTTTTGTTTGTCCATCCAAACCACCACTCTGTGCAGTTCCCTTGCTCTCTTCTTGTCCAGAGCCTGGGGATGTGTGTGTAGGGTAGGCCAGTTACGAAATGTACTGATGTCGCATGCTGTAATCTCTGCTAGATGTTGTAAAAACTCGTATGCCAATGGTTGTGTTGTTTCTTGGCGAACCTCTGATACTACCTCCTCGAGTTGTTGCCACCATGCTGTAGCTTCTGTTTCGCCGTCGTCCAATGCATTAACTATTTCCAGCAGCAGATGGATGCTTTGATTGCAGTCTCTTCGGTTATTACAGTCCTCTTCCCT
The DNA here is from genome assembly GCF_000315625.1 of Guillardia theta CCMP2712. Lineage (NCBI taxonomy): Eukaryota > Cryptophyceae > Pyrenomonadales > Geminigeraceae > Guillardia > Guillardia theta. The sequence continues at coordinate 437,034 of NW_005434600.1, read as the reverse complement.
TGTTGCAGATGTGAAGGGAGCCGAGTCCAGTGACGCTTCCAACCATTCTATTGGTGGATCCACGGTCTTGCTTTCTTCAATTTGAGATCGCTCAAAGATGGCTATGTTCCCTTGAACTTTGAAAGGTATATTGCTTGTAGTGTAACAGAATCTTTCTTGCTGATTCCCTCCTTCATCATAACAGGTGGGGTCATGTTGGAGCCACCGCCTCAAAATTACCCGGGTACAAGCCTTCGTATTCGTTTCCTCTCTCCCTTGGTCCGGTCTGGCTAGTTTCTTGTGTGGCTGAAGTTCATGTGGGCTAGCCTCCCTTTTTCCTTTCCTTCTCTTGTTTAGAGGCTTCCCCTCCTCCCTGGCTGGCCTTCTTCTCTTCCCTGTTCCTGCCTGCTCAAGTCCGAGTTTTGCCCAGATGACATTCGCTTGCAGATATTGTGCAAGGATTTCTTCTGCTTGTTCCCTTTGCTTTGGGAATGGCCAGAGTCGGATGGGCAGGTGCAGGGAGATGCCCTCGGTATCTGGGACGGGTAAGACACTTGTCATGGAGTGGAAGCCTACTTGGGGCAGTAGTCTCCATGCCTTTGCAAAACTCTCCCAGCCTTGCCGAGCAGGAGGTGTAGGTAGGGAGTTTTCTCCGGACAGCAGGGAGTTTGCTTCTGAGAGCATCTTGTCCTCCAGGTCATGTAAGATGGCTATTGTCCCCGGTTTCATCTTGCTTTCAATCATTTCCCAACTGATGGTGGTCTGCATTTTTTCCGCTATCCAGATTGCGAGTCTCTCCGGTCCTCTTATCGCTTCGTTCTCTTTGAGTCTGCCCGATCTGATTTCTCGTTGTAGCTGGTTTATTGTTTGACACCCCCATTGGTTGCACCATGATGTTAGTTTGTGGATCAGACTGCTTTTGATATCATCATCCACCCTGCATTTCTTATTCGTTTCTTTCTCTAGATACCGAATCGCCGCCCTTCCCAAGATGGGTGCTGGATGGGGGAGTTGGAGGCCTCCTTTGTCCCAAGGTAGGTGAAAGATAGCGTTGCTTGTACTCTTGCTCAATCCCATAGCTCTTTTGAATGCTCTGGTCCAGAGGGTATCTAAGGTTTGTAAGTCTGACCAAGACCAGCTCACCAGTACCGCCGAGTATCTAAATATATTGACGATGCCTACCTTCACCAGGTAATATTTTTGGGCTGCCGAGTAAGCAGATGATTCAATCAGCTTGGTCAGTTCTTTTGTCTTCTCCAAGATGTGTTCTTTCTCTCCCCACGTGAAGGGGCAGGTGTGCGCCTTGTTGCCTCTTCCTCCTGGTCTCCACAAGCTGATCCGGATCCCTAGATATTTGAACCATTTTGTCGGTGGTAGGTTCACAAACTCCTTGTCGAAGAACTTGATGGTCTGTGTTCCTGGGATCTCCCTTCTTAGCCGATAATCAAAGCTGGTGATTTCAGATTTCTTCGTGTTCAGTTCTAATCCACTCCATCGACAGAATCGCTCTACCACTTGGACAAGCGTTTTCATCTCTCTCACTGAATGTGCTATCAGGACAAGGTCGTCTGCAAATGACAGATTATTAGGGTGTTGAGTTGCAATCTCGTCTTGTTGTTGATCGAGCTGTTTTGACAAGATGCTGAGCAGAAGATTTGTTTTTGGCGGACTTGCGGGGCTGCCTTGGGGTAATCCTCTGAGAAGTGGGATGGCTGCTGTTTCGAACCTCTCTGTCTGAATTTGCAGCGCTATCCCTTGGCTACAACTGATTGCGACGTCTACATCACACTGGTGAAAGCCATATACTTCCATGATTTTTGCAATGGATTCGACTGCCACATTGTTAAAGAAGTTTGCAAAGTCGAGGTACAGCAGGATGAGGTCGTGTTGATTACTCTGAGCCTCCTCGATGATGTTGAGTAGACGATGACCCTGCCTGATCGTCCCCCCCTCTGGTCTGAAACCTTCCTGGTTGTTAGTGAGTAGCTTATGTTTTTCAGCAGCTTTTGCCAGTCTGTGCGCTATGACTGCCTGGAAGATCCTCGTTATCGAGGAGAGGACGCATATAGGTCTTTGATTCTCCAAGAGGTGACATATCTCATTTTTTGGGAGGAGCCTAACTCTCGCGAGCATCTTTAGTGTTTGCTTGTCTCCGATCAAGGCTCGGCTGATTGTCTTGCCTATTTCCTCCTTTGCACTGTCAGGCAGAGCTTTCAGAATCTCGTTTGAAATCAAATCCATGCCTGCTGCTTTCCGGTTGGCCAGTTTTTGAATCCATACTTGGATCTCGCCTGGCTCCAGCGGGTAAACTATCTCTACATCCCTGGTCGGGTGTTGATTGATTTGCTCTGGGGGTTCGAAGTCCGGTGGTTTGACGGAAGTCAGTGATTGACAGCTTTTGCAGAAGAAGAGGATTGATGCTTCTTCGTTTTTCTGGCTTTTGTCATATAACGGAATCAGTCGTCCTTTTGTTTGACATTCAGCTCTTGCACAGGTTCCGTTCATGGTACATCCGTTGACTGCAAAGAAGGTTGCCGTGTGGGTTTCATCTTCTAGATCTCTTGCCAATCTCATGGGGAGGAATTGCTCGATGTTTTTGTATCCTTCCAGGCGCCACCCTCCTGGCTGTGTGATCAGTCCTCGGATGATGGGTACGATTGCGTGTGCAGGCGCCAGAGTTATGAACAGCTTTTGTGTCAGTGTTGCCAGGTTCCTCGCCCCGAGAACCTCGACGTGCAGCATGGTTTGATGTCTTGCATTCCAAAAGGTTTTGCTTGATTCTTTGGAGTTGCTCTGGAGGAATGTCTCGATTAACGGGTTCAGTTCTTGAAGATATGCTGTCTCCGGCTGTTGCAGCGCTGGCTGGAGATCTCTCCATGACGTAAGTTCGATTGTGTTTGGGTGGCACTTCTCTGGCAGTTGACTCAGCATTGGGGCTTTGGGCTTAAAGTCTGATTTCTTGCCCATTGCATTTTGAGACTCTTTACTCCCTATCGTGCCCAAGCGTCTTCTTCGTTCTTCGCATTTTTTCAGGAATATCTCTTGGTCTTGTGCTGCGCAGATCTCCTTGAATTTGGTCATATTCTCTCTTATTTCTGCATGTAAGCTCGACTCCTTGTGTGCGCGATCAATAAAGTCTGGAATTTCTGAAGCGTTTCTTAAGTCCTTGTGAAGTTGCTTGATTTTGCGCTTCAGATCCATTTGAATTTTGGATGCATGTCTTTTCCCGCTGGAGCCTCGTAGCGGAATTTCCTTGATGGGGAGGGCTGTTGTTATCAATTCGAGAATGTCGCAATCTTGATGTAGAGCTTGTGCCGCTTTTATCTTCTCATCAAGTGCTATTGCCCATTCCACGCCTAGTCTTCCCGATAGCTTGTCCATCTCGACCACCCTTTTCTTTCGTCGAGGGGTTGCTTCTCGATCCCTCCTTTGCGGGAGGATTTCTAAACCCTAAACCCTAAACCCTAAACCCTAAACCCTAAACCCTAAACCCTAAACCGGTACACCGATCAGATCATCCGAGCAGTTTAAAAGGCTTGGTTCAGGCTTCCTGTCTACGCCAGCCTGCCAACGGTGTCGGAGTCCGGGTACGGTCACGGCGGGCCTGCGCATGGCGAGCTTCGGTGGCTCGCGCGGCACAGCGGCTTCGAGAGCAGCTCGGGCAGCTTCGGCGCTGACTTCGGTTGACGGTGGCCGGACGCCTCCGCGCCGCTTCAGCTCGCCTTACCCGCCGTGATCTTATTCGGCTCCCCGTCAGCATCAGCTCTTCCCGAGTTCATATCAATATCATGTCTCAGCAGCTTTTTCAGCAGCTGGGACTCTCCGAGACTCTGCTACAGCGTGATACTCAGTTTACCGTGCAAGTTGCGGACGACCGCCAAGTGCAAACCCTCGGCGCCGTCTCGCTCGCCTATCGCATCGGCCGCTTTTCAAGCAAAGATACGTTTCATATCTTGCCACGTTGTTCTCAACCCCTGATCTTGTCTCTTCAGTGGATACATCGTCACAACGCTGGCATCTTCCATGCTCACAGCTCCCACAGGCTGTACACCTTTCTTTTTTGTCTTTTTTTATGAAGATCTTCTTTTTTCGAGCTTTTACAGCCACTGGTAGGATTGGCTTTTCTTTTTTCCTACCACCCCCTGTACCTCCCCTCCCCTCCTCGTAACACCCCCTCCGTGAACCCTTTCTAGACTTGACCCGCACCCCCTCTCACTCCCTTGCGATGCGTACCCCAGCCCTCTTCCCTCCCGCTCCCCTTCCCCTCCCTCGTCCCCGCCATGATAGCGGAGCAGCAACCACTCGCGTCCTTCTTCTGCCTCATCAGCATGTCGCTCATGACCGACCCTGTCTCCTCCTGCGATGGCTACACCTACGAGAGATCTTCCATCGAGGCCTGGCTCCAGCTCCGTCTCTCCAGCCCCCTCACTGGCGCCTGCCTCCCCTCCAACTACCTTATCCCCAACATTGCTCTCCGCAGCGCCATCCAAAAGTGGCAGGAGCGACACGCGCTGCTCGTCCCCAGAAACGACGTCGAGATCGACCAGCAGCCAATCTCAGCAGGCTCCTTCAAGACCCTCTACATAGGTCATCTCCGCCTGCGAGGGCGAGGAGTGGAGCCGGAGAGGATCAAGGTCGCGGTGCTCAAGCTGAGGCAAGGCGACGGCGAGAGAGAAGCCGGGGTGATGCTGAGGCTCGGGCCGCATTCTCGGCTTGTACGGTACATGGGGCAGAGCGAGGACGCCGAGGGCTGCCGCCTGCTGCTGACCGAGTACGCCGAGCTGGGGTTGCTGAGGGAGGCTCTGGTGGGCAGGCTGGGGGGCCAGGTGACGCGAGGGCACCAGATGGCGATAATGCAGCAGATCGCCCAGGGCATGGAGCACCTCGCTGAGCTCCGCGTCGTCCACCGGAACCTCGCGGCAAGGCACGTGCTGGTCTTGGGCTTCGACAAGGAGGACGTGCGCAGGACGTCGGTGAAGGTGGCGGGCTTCGGGCTGGCAGTAGAGCTCGTGGACGGTACTGACGCTACGGTAGCGGGGCGAGGGCTGCCGGTACGCTACATGCCCCCGGAGTCCATGCAGGGAGGCCGGTGCTCAGAGAAGAGCGACGTGTGGGCCTTCGGGGTGACGTGCTGGGAGATCATGACCTTGGGCAAGACCCCCTACTACAACTTGACGGACGAAAGTGTGATCCGGTACGTGTGCGGGGGTGGGAGGCTGACCCGAGAGGACGTAGTCGGAGGGTGTCCGGACGAGGTATGGGCCCTGGTAGAGAGCTGCTGGGCGACGAGGGAGGAGGATCGCCCGACGTTCGCGGAGCTTGCGGTAGCTCTAGGACGAGCCGGAGCGGAGGGGCGTGAGAGGGCAGCATGGAGGTCGTCAGGCAGGACGCCTGGGCTGCAGGACGCACGGAGCGGCAGCCAGTCGCTATGCCGGGGCATATGCAGTATGGCAGTAGCTGCGTGGAGATGGATCGGAGAGGCAGCGGGCGGAGGGATCGAGGTGGTGGTGACGAGATTCAGCAAGCGCAAGTACCGAGAGCATGCGGGGCTACAAGAGTCAGCATGCGATGCCCTGGAAGGCATGGCGAGAAACGCCCGTAGCCCGCTGAGCACGGGAGCAAAGAGGCTACGGGTCGGGACGTCAGCAGCGGTAGAGGCGCAAGACGGACGTGGGATGAAGGAGCCGGCAAGGGAGGTATGGAGGCAGCTGAGGATGACGGGAGCTGAAGACAGCATAGAGGCGGAAGTGCAGGACATGGCGACGTATGAGGCACTCGCGGAGGTACAGCAGGCTGCGTGCGAAGCCTTGGTCAGGATGGCTCAGAGCGTTGAAGACTACAAGCTCAAGGCGAGAGAGGCGGGAGCGATCGAGGCCGTTGTCCGCGCGATGACCAGGCACGCGGATGACAAGGGGGTACAGCAGGCTGCGTGCGGGGCCCTCAAGTGTATAGTCAGACGCATCGAGGAGAGCCAGGCGCGGGCAGGAGAGGCGGGAGCGATCGAGGCCGTCGTCAGCGCGATGACCAGGCACGCGGATGACAAGGGGGTACAGCAGGCTGCGTGCTGGGCCCTGAGTCATGTATGTAGACTCTCGAGTAGATATGAGGAGATCAGACAGAACCGAGTCCGGGCGCGAGAGGCGGGAGCGATCGAGGCCGTTGTCCGCGCGATGACCAGGCACGCGGACGACGCGGGGGTACAGCAGGCTGCATGCGAGGCTTTGAGACATACTGTCAGTACAATGGATCAGACCCATGTGCGGGCGCAAGAGGCGGGAGCGATCGAGGCCATCGTCAGCGCGATGACCAGGCACGTTCAAGACGCGGGGGTACAGCGGGCTGCGTGCGGGGCTCTGGACTACATATCGAGCTTCATTCAAGAGAGCCACACGCGGGCGCGAGAGGCGGGAGCGATCCAGGCCGTCATCAACGTGATGAACAGCCATCCGGACGACGCGGAGATACAGGAGGCTGCCTGCGGGTCTCTGGACCACTTGGTTCGCTCCGGGGAAGACAGCCAGGCGCAGGCACGAGAGGTGGGAGCGATTCAGGCAATCTTGACAGCCCTCGATACCCACGCAGACGACGCAAGGAGAATATTCGTGCTCAAAGTGTTCGGGGCCCTCAACTCCATCATGAATAACTTCCGAGGTCAGAGCACGGCGAGTCATGCGGCAGCGCTCGACGCTATCGTCAGCGCGATGACCAGGCACCAGAGCAACGCGGACATACAGGGGCAGCTATGCAGGTTGCTGACTAACATAGCCAAGACCAGCGAGTGCAGCAGGCTCCCGGCCACTCAAGCGGGAGCGATCGAGGCTGTCGTCCGCGCGATGACCAGGCACCCGAACGACAACTTACAGAAGGCAGCATGCCAAGCGCTGCACAGCATCGTCAGCGGCATGGCTGACAGCCAGGTGCGGGCTCGCGAGGCGGGAGCGATCGAGGCTATCGTCTGCGCCATGACCGGGCTCCCGGACGAGGTGTGGGTACAGCTGGCAGCGTGCCAAGCGCTGCACAGCATCGTCAGCGGCATGGCTGACAGCCAGGTGCGGGCGAGAGAGGCGGGAGCGATCGAGGCCGTCGTTAGCGCGATGCGAAGGCATCAGCACAGCACCTTGTTGCTGGACGATCTCATGAAGGCGCTGAGCAGCCTTGCGAGCAACAACTCGCACAACATCCAACGCATCCGATCGCTCGGAGGCGATGCCTTGGCTCACAGGATCATCGACTTGCGAGGCTCCGAGGAGAGCCGATGGCTCAGGTCTGTTCTGGAGGGACGAGAGGGGTCGAGGAGACGCTGAGGACCGACGGAGGGAGGAGGGAGGAGAAGGAGCATGGGCATAGGCTGGGTTTGAAACGTGTGAGGGAAGGCGACGAAGGCGACGCGGCGACGGCCGGGGAGAAGACTAGACTCGATTGCTCGACTTCAATGCACCCACACTCTGCACAGACAAATTTAAGAAGAATTGATGAGAAGCTCAACAAAGTGTACAAAGCTCGCCAGAAGAAGAGAAAGCAAGAGATGATTGATCCAGGAATGATGGAAGTTGGAAATCTCCTCGTCTCAAGTGGGATGTGAGGAAAAGTCGGGGGTGTTCGAATCAGAGGAAATGGAAAAGCCACCCCTCCAAGGAGCAGAAGCCACCCCTCCCAGGGCATAGCAAACCTAGAAGGAGGGGAACAAACAACCCCTCCGTGTATGCAAGACTAGGACAGGAGACAACAGGACAGATATCCAACTCACTAGTAATCTAATGACATAGTATACTACTACTACTACTACCTGAGCGTGTTTTGATGGGCTCGGAGTAAGACAAGATGAAGATGAAGAACCTGTTGTTCAGTTCCAATGCATTGTTCGTACGAATAACATCAAGGAAGTGCATCGCACAGTGATGTGCGATGATCAGCGCCGGTTACAGCATCGCGGCATTGAGACACCTCTCCAGGGGTAGTAGCAGTGTTGAGATTGCGATCAGAGAGTCTCTCACGCAGAGCCTCGCACAGTCCAACTCAGTGACAAGTCGACAAGTTGCCACAGAACCAGCCTTTAGCCACGTCATCTGTCATTTGTTTCACTTGGGGGAGCCTCGGAGCAAAGCAAGTATCTCCATCGATGATCAACATGTGCACGGTGAGGGAGCATTGACGTATCTCTTCTTCCATTCTATCAAGCTGTCTATGGTCCGTATAGGTGTTGGGTTGGATTTTGTTTAGCATTTGTTCTAGGCGCAGGTGACAGTGTAACTTGATTGGCAACTGAGCCCGCGGCCCCAGTGCCTCGGAGCCCCGGGCCGCTGCGCCGCCGCCGTTCACGGTTTCCGGCCCTGAGTGCCTTGTTCGGTTTGGAACGGTAACGGTTTACAACTGTTGCGCAATGTTCACGATTCCGTTGGCCTGCAAGGACAGTAAGCAGCAGTAGCGTCAGCCGCACCATCACGAGCAAAAAGACAGAAGGGAAAGAATAGCGATGAAATGGATAACAAAAGTCGCAGGGAGCCAAAGTTGCGATGAGCAGACCAGAAATTGAAACTGGTGAACGAGAATATGGAAAGAAGAAAGAATCAAGGATAAGAGAAGAAACGAATAACCTGCATCGAAATCAGGACAAGGCCATGGAATAAAACAAGAGCTCTACACAACAAAGGAGTTCTAGATGTAAAGCAGTTAGCGAGCTTCACAGAAACAGTCAAGAAAACTGCAGTGCAAATGGTAACAAGGACGTGGTTTTGTGAAATGAATCAGAGTTTGATTGACTAAAGGAGCATTTAGAACGATTGTGTTGTAATTCTGTGTTCCAACAGGTCAAGTGGCTTCATCATGGCGACTTGTTTCACAACAGCATCGTTCCCCTAGTGTACACGCAACCTGTTGGCACCATAGACCATGTCCAAGACCGCCTACGCTCAGATCCACACAGCAAGATTCGGCAAGGCTGAGGAGGACGTCGCGCCCCTGACGTTTGTGAAGCCTCTGACTGACTTGTGCCTTCAATCTGCTGCCCTCAATTTCAAAAGTCGCCCGACGTTTGCCGGGATTCCTGAGAAGTTCAAAGAGAATCTGTGCAAGCTGATCCCAACAGACCTGCCTCTCCAGGTCTCAGCACCACTCATAGAGTCCGATGTGAGCTTGTTTCAAGCCTCTCCTCCTCTCCTCAAGTCTGAGCAGGTCTACTGGAAGCGATGCGCCTCTGATCTGTTTCAGAATTGCCTTCCCCAAGAGCATGGTCATAGCTGGTGAGATGTGATGAGAGGCGATGAGAGAAGGAAGAGGAGAAGAGAGGAGAGGAAATGCGTCAGCCGCGATGTGGGCTGAAAGATCCCTTATGGTGTGCAGGAAACAACTCTTCTTTGAACGAACAGCCGAGGAGGCGATTGAGAATTTTGACGGGAGCCAGGAGGTGAGAAGAAGCCCTTTCGAAGTATGAGGGTTTAGGTATGAGGAACTTGTCAGGCCATGGATGCTCTCATCGAACTTCTCCTCACCTCTCGCGATTTCATCTACAAACTTCAAATTCGACAGGTGATAATTGGAGGATCAGAAGAGAATACAGACATTTGATGAAATGGTTGTAACTGATAACAGTGGGTTGTTGAGAAGCTCGGGTGAACCTTTTCTCTTACTTAACTTGCGTTGTCAGTTCTCATCGCACGCCGACGTTTCTTTTCTTTTCGATGCCCTTCCAAATCTGTACAGGTCAGAACGATTCTGACAAGCGATCTTGCTGACAGTTACGGTAGTTTGAACATCACGTATGGGTCTAAGAATGTGGGCATGAAGTATGAGAGATCGATCTTCGGGATGAAGCTAACAGATGCCGAACTTCTCGCCCAGCAGGTGACGGGCTGATCGATTTCTCTCGCCATTGAGTTATTTGCAGCTGGCGAAGACAGAGACGTTGACGACTTTGATCCTCAATGAGAATATGCTTGATGACGAAAAAGTGATGCCATTGTTCTTGTTGGATGGATTTGCTTGGTTCACTCTCCATTGATAGCTTTGCTTCTTGTCCTTGCGCTCTTGCTGCTGTCTTGTGTGAGGTTGTAAACTGCTTGTTGTTTTTGTAGGTCAGAAGGCTCGTGGTGGGTTTGAGAGACAACATTACCATCACTCATCTCGATCTGAGCCACAACAAGATCTCTGACAGGTCCTTCGAGTTTCTTGTCATCACTTTTACTTGATGTCTCGACTTGTCATATCCCTTTTGCTCCCTCCCCCTCATGATCCCTCAAATGTTTGCCTGCTGGTTTGGCAACTCGTTTGATCCTGTTTGAAGTTTTTTTCTCAATTCGTTTGTCTTGATCAGGTTGTTGTTGTCTTGTCGTGTTGTGATATGTTTTGAAAGGGGAACAAGAGCTCTTTGCAAGTGTCTGGGAAAGGATAGCGTCATATCCACTCTAATTCTCTGTGACAATCACATTCACTCGGAAGGAGGAAAGTTCCTCGGAAGGAGCTTGCAAACCAACACTTGTCTCATCAACCTGAACCTAAGACTCAACAGGTTTCTCCCGTGCTTCTCCTTCTTGTCCCCTTTTGCATCCTGCTTTCTCTCCCTCCTGCCCTGCCAAACCCTCTCCCCGTGCGAGCTTCTTCTGTTGTCCCCCTCCTTGTTCCCTTTTTTCACGCTCTTCATCCCCTTCCCGATTTCTTCATCCTACTGCTTGTCACTCTCTTGTGCTTTCCCTGCTGCTTTACATCGATGCGTTGTTGACTCTAGTTCAGACTTGGAGAGAAAGGAGGATGTTACATCTTCGAAGGGTTGAAGAGCAATTCTGTAAGGCCTCCACTCCTCATCCATCCCCCCCCCCACTGCACACATCCTTCAAAATACTCCTCTTTTCGTTTATTCCTCCTTGCCGTCGGATGTTCTTTATCGTCTGACAGTTAAAAGGCGTTGAGTCACCTTCACATCGGAGGAAATGGGCTTGGTGATGGATCAGGGCAGGTGAGAAGAGTTGATGGGAGAAAGGAAGAGAGGCGAGGGGGAAGAGATAGGAAGGAAGAGAGCAGGAGAGGAGGGGACGGGGCATGACGGGCGGGGTGGGGTGGTGGAGTGACTACGGAAGCAGGGGGAAGCTGTGAGGATCTTTGCGGCAATGCTTAGGCTCAACTCAAGCATCGAGTTCGTTGACATCTCCAGCAACGCACTAGGTCCAGGTGAAGATGTGTGGTGGTGGTGGTGGGGGGGGGGGGGGAACCGAGGACCAGAACAGGGAGGAGGAACAAAGGAGAAGGGAGGAGGGAAGGATGCAGGAGGATCAGGAGGAGAGGCATGGAATGAATCAACAGCAGAGGGCGGGATGATACTGAGAGACGCGCTGGAGGAGAACACAAAGATGAAAAACATGGACGTGCGCGTGAACAAAATCTCACCTGAGGTAAGAGAGCTTTCTTCTTTTCTTGCTTCAACTTTCTCCTGAGCGCACCTCTCACACTCCCTAGGTGGTAGCAGCTATTAAGCAGTTGCTGGAAAGGAACGTGGAGAGGAACAGAGAGGACGAGGAGGATGGAAAGAAACTTTCAGACAGAAAGCAACAGAAGGGAATCACAACAACCGAGAAACAGTAAATCTTGTTTATTCTTTATTGAGACACCCACACTCCTCCTCCTCCTCCTCCTGCTCTACAGGTGGAGGTTTGCGAACCTTCCCTCGTTCTCCCGGTCCAGCTGAGCCTTGTAAGCGTCACCCAGCTTGATCCAAGGATGCTGCATGACCTGTGGATCGTGTAAGAGACAAAGAAGGTAAGTGACATCACGGGAATCGAAATGGGAAGTGGACTAAGACTAAGACTAGGACTAGGATTGGGATTGGGAGGAGGAGGAAGATGGACCTGCTTGAGGCTAAGTCGAGCCTTCGGGTCTTTGACGAGGAGCTTCGAGATGAGATCCTTAGCGCCAGCAGACACGTAGGAGGGAAACTTCAAGTCAACCTGAGAAACCACGAGATCAGCTCTCAGAAGGAGGAGGGTGGAGCAAGAGCAAGAAGCACCTTTGCGATCCTGCGGTATGTCTCGGAGTGACCCTGAGCCTCGAAGGGAGGGTTTCCGACAAGGAATTCATAGCAGAGGACACCAAGTGACCAGATGTCGACATTTTTGTCATGAGCCTTAGAAAAACATGAGCCAACAGAGGTAACAGGACCAAAGAGAACGAGTTACAGTTGGAGGATCAGAAAGAATAAGGATAGTGAGGAGAAAAACAAGTGAGTGAGTAGGAGAAGCAAGCTTTACCTGGCCCTCAACCATCTCAGGAGGAAGATAGTCCAACGTGCCGCAGAGGGTGTGGCGCTTGGAAGAGGGAGCATGTACGGACCAGCCAAAGTCAGCGATCTTCACCTCACCCTACGATCCGGTCAGGTCAGGAAAGAGACAAGACAAGGAGTACAAGGAAATCATAGGAAAGGAGCGGAAAAGGAGGAGCAGGGAAGGGAAGAAGGAGGGGCTGGAGGGAGGGTAGAGAGGAGGGGAGGGGAGAGGAGACGGGAACAGGGGGAGGGAGGGGAGGAAAGGGTCACCTTGCTGTCCACCAGGAGGTTCTCGGGCTTGATGTCTCTGTGGATCACATTTTTCTCATGGCAGTAGGCGAGGGAGGCCGCAAGAGATCCGATGTAGTAAGCTGCTCGCTCCTCCGGGAAACGTTTCATCTGCCCTCAATGCGTCACCAAACAAACAAGACAAATATACAGAAGAGGAGCAGCAGAAATACACAGAAGAGCAGCAGCAGAAATACACAGAAAAGGAGCAGCAGAAATACACAGAAGAGCAGCAGCAGAAATACACAGAAGAGCAGCAGCACGTGGGAGAGAGGAGAGGAAAGACGGGAAAAGCAAGTGAGACGGGGAGAACCTTCTGCAGCTCCTTGTATAGCTCCCCTCTTGCTGCAAACTCGAGGATGAGGTAGACGCGGCTCTGGTCGTAGAAGTAGCCGTAGAGCCGGAGGATGTTAGTGTGTCGCAAGTGCGACTGAATCTCAATCTCTCTTCTCAGCTGGTGCTCAACTCCAGCCTTCGCCAGCTGGGATTTGAACAGAACTTTGAGCGCCACGATGAACTGAGTCTTCTTTTCCCTTGCAAGGTAGACGTTTCCAAACTTTCCTCGCCCCAGAGGCTTGCCGATGTCAAAGTCAGACAGCTCCCATGTCTTCACGTTGCCCTGCCGAGCTGATTGGTTTCGTTCTGTGCCCTGGTCCTGACCTCTGCTCTCGCTGTGACCAGAAGACCCAGGGGCTGTTCCTGGCCGCACAACTCCCTTGCCTGCCTGCATGGAGCTAGAGGAGACGGAAGAAGCGGTGATGGGACGAATGACATTAGGTACCGTCGGCTTGCTGGGGACACGAAGGGCGCCGGTGGCTGCGATGTTTGTCTTTGATTGAAGTGCCGACGAGGAAGATTTCAAGAAGGTGTTTCCAGCCTTGGGGGGAGAGCGATTCTCCTTCATTGCTATGCCCTGCGATCGATACATGATGGAAACAAGAAAAACTGAGACCTGCAACAAAACGTACTGACTTAGATCATGGATACATATTGAAATCACTTGGGAAATTAGAAGATGACTGATTAATCATGTGTTCCATTTCTCATCGAGACTAAGACCTAGCATCCCTATCCTTTACTTGCTTCTTTCATCTGATATCAGAAATGTGTATCAAGACATATTGTGCTGATCGTGCTTTCTCCTGGTATTGACCTACGTCGATTTATCTTGATATGTGCGTTCTGATAACCTGTCTGTGTCCGCTAACCAAACAGCATAATTCATCAATCAGATCACCTATCTTTCAATGCTATCTCATATATGCTATCCAACCTCTGTTCTCCACTCACTTTCAAAGCATCTCTCCTATCTTTGTCCTTTCTTCTCTTCCTTCTGTCCCCTCTGCTTGCCTCTACTCTTCTGTTCCCTTCTCCCTCGCTTGGCGCATCGCTTGTCCTTCCGACCAAACCTACACGCCCATACTACCCCCTTTTGTGATATCTAAACCACCGGTGGTACCACTTTTTCAAATACCCAACGACATTTCCCGAGTCCCGACCCGGACCTCCGGAGGTCTGACCGCCGGCCCGACGGCATTTAGTGAAATATGACTTGGGTTCGATGGTAAGAAACCTGCACACAACCAGGGTCGAGACAGAGAGTGAAGGGAAGGAGAGGAGAAGAGAGGAAGAGCGAAGAGAGCAGGCACAGAGGACATAAAGTGTTCAACTTAGAGTGGCATCGACTGCAGCATACTGCAAATGGATGATAGCGTCGTTGAAGAAAGCGCTCCCGCGACCGCTCCCGCAAGCAGCCAAGCAGGCGCATTACGCGATGATCAAGTGCAAAATGCTGTTCAGTTCCTGCTCCATCCAAAAGTGCAGGCGTCTACCATGGATGAAAGGAAAAAATTCTTGCAGAAAAAGGTTGTTTTGTTATGTCTGTTGTCTTGTACCAGCTAATTGCAGCAAAGGGGCTTACAGAAGAGGAGATTGAAGAGGCTGTACGCATCGCACAGCCCAAGCTCGATCAGGTGTCAAGATCACAAGCAGCGGCGAAGTCTACGTCAAACACACAGCAAGCGAATATCAAAACCTCGCAATCTCAACCAAACATGTTGAGTTCAGCATCGCCTTCCCGAGGGTCGCAAGGTAAACATATCGTTGAATTCCGCACTCTCTTGACTCCATGCACAGGAAACGAATTACAGAGCTCGAGCTCCACTCAGTCAAGCTGGTACGTATTCGTCCTTGCTTGACCTCCTCCTGTGTCAAATGAATTTGCGATCAGGGGAAAGATTCTACTGGCTTCCATGGCTGTTGTGGGACTCGGATCTGGGCTTGGGGTACTCGCAAAAAAGTACACGAAAGAGCATCTCGCAGATCTTTGGGGAACAACAGATAATGGTAGGTCAGTAAGAGAGAGGAAAAATGTAGAGCACGATGAGAGGTTGAGAGAGATCTCTTCTTCGATTCACAAACTGCACGAAGCTGTGGACAGGAACATCAAAGAAGTTTCTGACATGAACCGAAGACTTATTGCGTTAGAGTCAGCTCCATCTTTGGATCATGTCAAGACGGAGATCTTGAACACAACTCAGAACATGATCACCAGTAACAGTCTGTCTGAACTGCAACAAGAAGTGAAGTCGCTCCGAACCCTCATGCTGAATATTGCAACCCAGAACGGGGGGAATGGACCTGAAGACAAGAAGAGTGAAGCAGCAGCTCCTCCGATGGCCAAGGTCATCGATCAGGTGGAGGTGAAGCCTTCGTCTTCTGCGGGTGGGGCCTCAGTCCCTCAGGGTCTTCCAAACGCTCGAATTTTCAGAAATTTGGCAAATGCTGGAAAAGTGGGACAAGCAGCGTCAGGTGCTGGAAGTGCCTCGGGCAGCTCAAAGGGCAAAGGTAAACCTGTCGATCCGTTCTGAGTACTCACAGAACGCTGCAATGTCTGCAGATGATGAGCAAATTTCGTGTGCTGACTCTCAAACGAAGCAAGATGATACCTCAGCCGTGGAAACGAACTTCAAAGAAGTCCTTGACCTCGTTCAGGTGCATTATCTTTCATTCTACGTGCAGAACTGAGTCGAGCAGAAAGGAGGGGTTCCTAGCGATGTTCGCAAAGTTGATGATTCCCCTGTGGACAACTCTTTCACAGCGACCCCTGCAATGAAGAACCCACGGAGAAAGTGATGATCCGCTCCCTTGGTGTTTTTTTAAAAAGAATTCAGGCCGTGGGAAGAAAATCGGTCCAGCAATGTGAGCCAGCGAGCGGTTGAAGCCAGCAACGAACCTGCAAGCAGCGCCATGACTAGCAGTAGCGATGGTGTGCCAACCGAATCGTCCGGGCTGGAAGCAGGTTGTCGTACCTTTTGTTTGCCTGTCTCATTGCCTGTCATTGTTTACCAGGTGCTGCAGAAGATCCCTCAATCTCTCCACTTGCCCCAAGAGACTTTCTCCAGGAGACTGCCGCTCTTGAAAGCTTCGGTCGAGGCCCGGCCGCGCTGAAAGCTGGCCTGATGCAGTCTGGGCAAGCTCAAGAGAAAGATCAATCGTTCTCTTACTTGCCGACCGTTGAGCAAGCTGAAGGAACCAGGTGTGTTGTGAAAGGTAGTTGGGGCAAGGATGACTGATTTGATTTTATCTCAAGCAACATCTACCACTCAGCAGACAACGTGATCTCTCAGATAAGATCAGAGATCACTCGAGATGGAGATCAATAAATTCGCGTGTCGTAACGTGGTTGCGTGAAATGAATATGTGTGATCATGTAGACGAGCGTCAAAAGATGTAGTTGATTGAGCATGTTAGGGAAGGGAAGGGGAGATCGGGCTTATCACATGATTCTTGATCGCCCTTGGGTCATCGTTCCAGGGATGCATTACAGGACGAAACCAAAAACCTGTTTTATGTTATATACACGAGAATCACCATCTCTCCCCTCCCTCCCTTCTCTGTGCTCCATCTCCACTCCCTTCACCCCGTTCGCTCTCCCGTCGACTCCTGACGGCCATTGGGAGGGCGGGGGCGAGGCCGCAGGTGAAGCTAGAGAAAGGGGAGAGTGTGGCAGGGGGGGTTCGGGGTGTACAAGATTGAGTCGGGTACACGAGAAGAAGGGGGTAGTTTACGGTGAAGATGAAGGTGGGTACATCTGGAGGGGGTAGGGGTGGTCGCACAGGTACATATACAGTTGTCAGCAGCTATACAGCAAGCTCTCATAGCGCAGTTGGTAGCGCGTCGCTCTGATAAGGCGAAGGTCATCGGTTCGAGCCCGGTTGAGAGCACGCGGAGCTTAAAATTTTTTGTTGTGATAGCAAGTTTACTAAGTTACATGTCGTTTTCGGATAGCCTATCGATTTCCAAGTTCTTCGGACGAGTCACTAGCCGCTGAGCGGCACTCAGTTTTTGACGATCATCGTGACACTGGAGGACGACCCAAGCGATCTTGTTCCAACTTGGCAAGTGGAATGTTCCTTCAGCTCACAGTGACTGCGTCAGCCTATTCACACTGGCATGAGCATGCGCCTCGGACTGGGGACCGTACATCGAAAATTCAAATCAACCTACCCACATTTTAGATCATACTTCAGTAAACATAAGGGGTAGTCACTGACCGGTAACCCACCCAGTGGTTGTGTTCTGAGAATTCAAAACTGATTCAAATAGTCACCCCGATCTGAAGCCGAAGTTTTATGGAGGCTAGTACATGGCCCGTGTGGGTTCTTAAGTGTACGGGCCCCCCGACGAGTGAGGGGAAGGAAGTAAAAACCACTGGCCCACTTGCCCACTTGCCACCCCGGCACCGTTGAATCGTGGAAATTCATGGGGTGGTGACTAGAACTGATGCAGGAGACAACCAAAACGGTCGATGATACTGTATCATATAGTAACTCTGAAACATACCCTGGTACTAAAAGAACCGGTAGTAATAAGTTGTAGACTAGTGTCTCTCAGATAGCAGCCGGGAGTAGCAGTCAGTGAGATAGAACTTAGTAACTCTCTAGGTCTCGCGAGGCTCCTCTCAGTCTGGGCCAACGCGGCCGGCCGTCACTGAACGGTTCACGGTGAGATGGGGTGGTACATGCCATGATGTTCAGAGATGACGACCAGAGTTAGTATTTCCCTTGTTGGAAGTTGGCGTCTTAGAAGTACTGATGAGGGTTTGTATTCCCTGTACTTGGTCTGGAGAAGGTGCTCCACCTAACTTACGACCAGCATCAGGAAACTATCGCTGACTCATTTCTCTCTCTCGATCCGATCTGAACATCCCCGCTTTCTTTCTCATTTGCGACTCATGTAATCATTGTTCAAGTGTGTGTGACTCAATCTGACTCTTGTGTTTCTTGGGAACACTATCCTCGACTTCTTCGCGGAGCGCATCTTGCCCCACCCACGGCCGCTCATCATAGTTTTCTGGTTTTCGCGCCGTGCGTTTCAATTGCATTCAAGACAGTCACTATACCAGTGGTGAACACTGAGGACTAGTGTGTGTTCCTCTTCTTCTACGGTCACGAGTTATACCATAACGCGGAGAAACACTGTACTGTCTGGTGCTGGTTCAGATCCCTGATTTACTGCTGTCAACACTGCATTCAAGTACCCAGTCTACAGAATCACTGTATTGCAATACTACAATACGCAACATTCCGCGGCGTTACTTAGATGCGATTCTTTCTGTCATAATGCAACTGAACGGAGCTCTTTTCAGGATTGCTTCTTCTTGCTCCACCGAAACAGACGAGCCTTGCAACCTTGAACGAGACTTTCCGTGGGAATAAGTTGTGTTAATCGGGTTTCGGTGAGCCCACCAGTCAGAGCTCATGGGAACTGAGCCAGAGTCTCAGAGACATGCAGGAACCGTGTACCCGTGGTGGCTTTCAAGCTAAGAGGACGGGGTTCTCTTTCCTACGAGAGAGCAAGGATTCCTCTGATGGGATGTTCGATATCTAAGGAGGAAGCTTTTCAACTTCCAAGCCGAGAACACCTCTGCTTCCTTGAGCAAGAAGACTCTACCCCTAGTCCTTGCCTTAGCCTATATCATTCAGCTAGATGGGGCTATTCTCTCCTCTCATGTTCGGGCGTGACACCACCCTGCAACCATGGTATATATCACCAGTGATGTCGGCAATTTCAGAGCATTGCCGGTTCTGAAAACATACAATGAAGTGGACACTGATGTCCGAGAATGTCATTGGGATGATCTGAAAGATACTGAGGCTTGACAGTGATGTAAGCTGCACTCTGTCCTGCTCTCACGTACACACTGCATGCCCAGAGAAAGAAAGTTGAAATAAGCTTGGCTTGCTAGCCCATAACATCTGTGTTGACCAAGACCGATATCCAAGGGCTCATGTGAAGCGCAGTTGACGCTGTACACTGAGATCACGAGTGAAGGCCGAAGGTGATATGGGTAGACTCGATATGATCAAGGAAGAAGAGGAGAGCAGTAGTGAAGGAAGTCCATTGCAGGGGGACATGAAAGCGTGGCAGGGAAGTGAAGGCAAGTGAAGGGTTGGGGGCGGAGCGAGGGGAGGGGGTGGGGGCGGCGTGGGGGGGTTAAAAAAAAAGTCCATCTGCAAATTTAGGTAACGCCGCCTTTTACAAAATTATTCGGATGTCATGAGTAAAAAAGACATGATACACCCGTCAACACTCAGGGCCCTCACACTACTGTACCCACTACCACTTGGCTTTACAAGAGAGTTGCTCCATTCCAGATTTCCTATCTTTTGATTCAATTCATTTCGGTCTTGCATGAGTTCGACTAGGAAGGGTAGGGTGGGATGATGATAAATCGAGGGTGAGGGAGGCTGGCGGGAGGGGGATAGCGGGGATGAAGCATGGGCTAGACTCTTCCCATTAACTAAAACTAAAAAGGTAAAATGTTTGTCACCTCATGTCCCTACGCCACCCGCATCGAAAAGTTTCTTTTTCGTCTCGGATAATCTATGTAAATCGTGTTTTATTTTGGAATGTGAAAAGACTCATTTTGGATTCGGGTCATCTTGGGGTCGGATGACAAGACCAGGGGAAGTAAAACTGTAGAGGTTTCATCAAAGGGGTCCATCAGCACTCACTTGTGGGGTGGGTGTCCAAAACTGTCAAAAGATTCGGGATCTTGTAGGCCCGCGATTTTTGTATTTTCGAAAAGAGATAATTTCAAATCGGATAGCGTTCTCAGGGCTGACCGAGAGTGCCGTGACTTCTCCCCAATATCCCACCCTTCAAAAGACTTCCCATCTGTACTGCTTGCACTGTATTTCTTCCTTCGCCTCACACTCAGCTTGCGTCAATCAATTCATCGATTGCTGCTTCTTGTTCTTGAACGCTCTGAAGGTTCCTTTGTTTTCCTGTCTGTCTTTTCCTCTTCCCTCAATGTATTCTGCACATCGATCCATGGACAACTTTATCAGTACCGATATGCAAGATCTGGTGAAGGCGTCGCACAGCTTGGAGGATGCCATCGCTCTCGTGGCATTCACTCCTGAAGACTTGGGTGCATACATGCTTACATCGGATGATCTGGACCGTTCGGTTGATATCCCATTGGAATCACTGTTTCCCTTCCTAGAATTTCCTGCAGAGTCTTCCTGTCCGAGCAGACCGTCATATTTGTCGTCCAACAACTACTCTTCGCCTTTGAGCAGCGACGAGGAGGCGATGCCCGAAGTCAACTCACAAATCCCTGAAGACGAACAAGTTTCTCTCCCGTTCATCTCGAATCTTCCCAAGGATTTCTTGAGCGGCGTTCAAGGAGGAGGAATAAAGAAACAAATCAAGCAAGCATGCGTTGCTTGCAGGAAGAAGAAGCAAAGATGTGAAGATGGGCGTCCGTGTCAAAGATGTATCAATTCTCTCACGACATGTTCAGACGAGTGGAGGCGAAGGGGCCGGAGACCCCGCAAGCTGACAATGGCAAACGAATCGGAGTGATGTTGTTCAATTCTTCAAGGTGAGGCAGTAAAATTAGAACGCAGGTATCTCTTATTCCCCTAGAAATTGTAGATTTTGATTGAAAATAAACGAATTCTCTGGTCAATGATCTACCCATCAACTAGCAATCCATAAGCTTCTCCTCGACTCTTTTTTCTGACTGAGGCTGAGGAAGCCCAAGGAAGAGTGCGGAAGTCGAAAGTAGAGAGAGACAACATATGTGGGTGAGAGCGCCCATGTGCGGCCGAACAACATTCTAGCTTTCGAATGAAGTCACATGATAGCAATAATAATACACCAGAGAAGCTTGTGCTCTGTTGCTGCGTCTCTACCTTACAGGGTTGGCATCGATCAATTTTAAATATCAATAAAGATTGACAGCTTGACAGATCCTCTGCGGAGTTAATGCGAAGTGGAAGACTCTGTGGATGCTATCATGCTGGTTGAAAGGACATTGATGTCATGAGCCCAGTAGCAAGGAGAACAACATCCTGGTCTCAACAGGTTCTTGTCAAGCTTCTTAAGACTTAACAGCAAACATTAAACCCTTTCTGCCTGGTTTCGCACAACAGTGGTAGATGGGTCGAAGGAGCAATATCGGGGAAGCTTTGGTGACCGTGACTACACTTGAAATCTAAAATCTGACAATCAATGCAAAACATGAGTTACAGTGGACTATTCAATATTGTGGTACGTTGTCTCTGACAACGTCACAGAGACTACATATTAGCCACACAACTCACAGCATCACAAATAAAAATGAAAGGTGCAGAGATTATGGTAGTTGTGATTGTGATTTCTCCCCTCCCGTTCATGAACTTCGCTCATCCCCAAACATTCTCCCTCCTTACCTTTCTCTCATCACCTTCCTCTGTCTCATCTACCTTAACACCTAATTGGCCATTCGGCTAAAAGCCTTCGCAGCTTCACCACTACTCTTTCAGCCGTTATTTCTTTGTTTTGACAGTTACTGACACCATAACTGAAACTCAGTTTCAGTTAACCTTCGTAGGAGCCCTCACTTTTCTGTGCAAGCCCTCAATATTTCAAAGGTATCAATTAAATTCCATAATATTTTTTGAAGTGTCGAAATAATTTCAAAATCTACGAGTACCCCTACGCTGCGAATGCGATTATCTGCGGGCGTTCAGAATCGATGCACTGTTAGCTTGAGTCAGCTGCTTCCGCTCCCCTTCTTCCCTTCCTCCTCCTCGTCTTCCTGATCCTCTTTTTATGACAAACAGACAACTTTTGATTCCTCCCTTCTGCCCCAGCTCCTCCTCCTCGTTCCTCGTTCCTCTCACAATACCTGATCCAAATGTGTTGTCATTCGTTCTCCTCCCTCACACTCTCCTTCCTCTGCTCGCCCTCCTCAATGTCCTTCTCCATTTCGTTCCTGTCTCTGATTTTTCCTCCTCGCCTAGTTGTCTGCGTCATTGTTCTGCCTCTTTGCTGGTTTTCCCCCTTTCCTCGTTCATTTGTCTTAGGTGATATTTTCATATTGTTCGGGAAATGTACTGTTGTGGCAATAGTGTTTTCGCGCTACCTTTATCGCTTTGTCCTGGTGGATTCACTTATATGATGCATTGTTTTTAATCGATGTGAACATTCTTCTTGCCTGGGATTTGACCTGCAATCTTTTCCTTTTTGTCACGTTGCTGAGCATTTCGATACCTCAGGCGGCCCAGAGCATGTAGATTGATTGATCGGCATGCTATGAGATGCTTCAATGCATTCAAATACGAGCAGTATCATGCTGATCAATGCCAGCGCCACCTGCTGCAACCTCATCAGACGGGCTAGGTGAGGTGGAAGATGAATCGGCTGGGATTGGCAACCGTCTTTGAGGTGTTTGAGTGACATCTGAAGTCACATCTCTCATGATGCTTGAAAACAGGACTCTGATGAATCTGATGCAAACTCAAGACAATTGGCGCCAAGGTGAGGCTTCTGCTGCCTGCTCTCCTTGTCGTGTGACTTGTTGCACGTGAAGGGATCACCAGCTCTTTGGAAGGGTGCGGATGCTCCCTCGCACTGGAGCTCGTCTGTCTGACATTCAAGTGACGCAGAGTCGGAAAGAGAAGAGTGAGATGGCGGCAATGGGGCTGGAACCGAAGAAAGCTGTGAACCTGCAGGCTGATGATTGAAATCACATGGCAACTTGTGTGACAATTCGATTATTCAGGTCGAGGTTCCTTCCTTCCTTCAGAACAGTTTCCTAGGAAACAAGAATAACAAGTTGACCTCCTCGTCTTCGTCGCAAAATGCATTCCTCAATCCTCCCGCCTTCCTACAGCTCGGGCTTGATAGAACAGGTAAGGGGCGGGGGGGGGGTTGCGGGAGAAAGGAGGACGAGAGGGAAGCGAAGGCGATAGATTGAGGGAGAAGCTTGTGGCTGCAGACAATTCACTATTGCACAGACAAACCGCAACCTCCAGCGCCATCGACGATTCCATTGAGAACGAGGGCTGGATGGGGAAAAGGTTATGGTGAAATTAACCAGGTATTGGAGAGGATGAAGGAGCGAAAAAGTTTGATAAAACTTCCAGGTTGGGGGCACGAGACACGCTGAGGATAGAGGAGGAAAG
Source organism: Guillardia theta CCMP2712 (assembly GCF_000315625.1). Taxonomy (NCBI): domain Eukaryota; class Cryptophyceae; order Pyrenomonadales; family Geminigeraceae; genus Guillardia; species Guillardia theta. The sequence goes on along the minus strand of NW_005434600.1, from coordinate 414,057 downwards.
AAATCAGAGGAAGTGGGAAAGCCTCGGGAGAAGATCAAGCTGAGGCCGCTGGGTAGCGGAAGCGATCGGTCTAGCGACGTTGCTCTGTCCTCACGATCCTCTGTTGATCACAAAACTTATTTCAAGTGGGCCCGCACAGGGAAAATAGAGAAGGTGCGACAAAGCTGTGCATGCTACCTTGTATTTGACCATCTTTGATCTCTGCTACCATTTCTCTTCCTCCTCCTCCTCCTCCTCACCACCACCACCACCATATGATGACGTTTTTTAAGCTGAGCAAAGCGATCGCGAACAAGGAGGTGGATCTTGAGGTTCGGAATGAGGAGGGGAAGTCTCTGCTTCATGTTGCTGCTCGTCATGGTCAGCGAGCGCTTGCCAAGCATCTGATGCAGCTCGGGCTCGATCCCCTGCTGCTCGACAAGAAGGGTAGGACGGTGAGCTCAGTCATCCTCTCTGCTCCCACCTTCTTACCAGCTAGCAGGCAGCGAAGACGGCAGCAGACAGAGGATATGCCTGGCATGCAGAGCTGGAGGGAGCGAGAGGAGGGGAAGATACACAAGAGAACATTCTCCGCAAGCCCTCGCTTGAGTCAAGTCTCCCTTCGCCCAACGGAAGCTCTCAGGCTTCTACATCCAGCACAGTGGAGGCTGCAGGTGGAGGAGGAGGCTGACGATGAGGACGCTAACAGTAGAGCAGGGAAGAGATGCGTCAAAGTCGGGAAGGAGGAGCAGGAGGAGCAGGAGGAGCATGAAAGCGATTTTTCGTTGGACGAAGTCGCGAGCTCCCGGTGCATCAGTGAGTTTGACTCTTACGAATCCTCCGTGGAGAACTTCCAGATGCTGCCTTCTTCCTTCATGCAGGAGGATATGAGGGAAGAAACAAGAGGAGAGGAGGGAAAGAAACGAAAGGAGAGTGAGCAGCACGAGCAAGTCCAAAAGGTGGTGCGCAGAGACGAGGTAGTGCTAGCGACTGCGAGCAAGGAGGAGGAGGAGGAGGAGGAGGAGCACGTCGAATTTTCTTCGAGTCTCTCGAGCATATTCTCCAAGTTTGGCGTTAGCATGCAAGATGCCTCAAGCCTGTCAGACGACGTGAACACTCCATCAAAGGCGATTGGATCCTCTCCTGCTCCCTCGTTCTCCCCCTCCTCCTCCCCGGACAAGCTTCTTCCTCATCTTGATCAAACCCGGCAGAGCAGCGGCAGGCATCTGCTTGCAGGGAGAGGAGAACAGCTTCCTTGCATTGAATGCTCCGTGAACGAGGAAGAAATGCGAGAAGAAAAGAAATCGGAGCAGACGATCCAGGGGGAGGAAACGCGGCTGGAGGCTGAGAAGCTTGTACAAGAAGAGAGACCTCCGCCCTCTATCGAGATTGAGAGCGAGAGAGTAGGGAAGATTCCTGCTTCCTCCTTGACCTCCATGAGCACCATCGCTTCTGATCTGCTTCGCCCGCAGGAGTCGTCGCAACAGGTTCGTCCTGCATTTCATTTGCACGATTGTAATGCACACGGCAGGGGTCGAGAGGAGGAGGAGGAGGAGGAGGAGGAACTTGTGATGGAAGCTTCTATTCCGACTTCTGTCAGGTCGCGACCTTGCATGGGGAGGAGGAGCTGGACAGCTCTGAGAGGAGATGGGGGGCCACCTGGCCGGGTGATCATCGCGCAGCTGGGGAGCAGGTGGAAGAGTCTGAATCCAGCGCTCATCGATCCATGTTGGGCAGAAGGATTTCAGCGGGACCAGAAACTTTGAACTCTAGAGTCTACGTTGGAGGAGCAGGAGCAGGAGCAGGACTGGTCAGGGCATGGGGAGATGCAAGAGGAGGAATGGGAAGCGGAGGAGGAGATTCTTTGAGGATACCTGCTAGAGTTCCTCCCTTTGACCTCGACAAGAGCTTTGAAGAACTTGTTCGTCAAACAAGAGGCGAGCAAGGCGACTGGACATTGAGAAACATCAGAAAGGTGTCAAGACAATACCATGCAGTGATCTGACCCTCCACTCCTCCAACTGATTTCTCGTGCTCTGCTCTGCTCTGCTCTGCTCTGCTCTGCTCTGCTCTGCTCTGCTCTGCTCTGCTCTGCTCTTGCACTGTCACTTTTTCTCCTCTTCTCATCCCCGGTATCAGGTTCGATCTGGAGCCAGAATCAGCATTTCTACGAACACGAGCTTGAACAGCAGCAGACGAATCACCACCAGGAGCACAAGGGAGGAGGAGGAAGTTAGGCAGAGGCAGAGGAAGAAGCGAAACGTACAGGAAAAGCAAGAGCAGGCGGTGAAGAACGTGAAGCAGGCGGTAGAGCAACTGAGCAAGAAGATGAGGAGAGGAGGAATACAGGTCTCTCTCTGGAACGGACAGTTTTCGTTTTGCTTGCATGTTGAAATGAGGTAATTCCTTCTCGCAACAAAATAGCCTCCTCCTCCTCTTATCTCTTTGCTCTTCTCGACTGATATTATTCGTTCAGATATGCTCAACAAAATCTCAACACAAGACATGATCCAGAGAAATACGAAGGGTGAGATAGGACAATCTCCACCTCTCGTTTCTCCATTTTCATTGCCTTGATGTCATTCATTACTATCATTGTCATCTTCTTCGTGAGAGTCATCATTCCTTCCGATCATGGATTGCCTCTTTCAATGACTTTCCTTGTAAGTTGTTTTCGGCGTTTTGCTGAAGCCATGAAACAAGAACCCGAACTCTCGACTCTGAAAATCGTCAAGGTGCCTTCCCTTCTCTCGTCCCTTCCCTCCTCAACCTCCTCCTTCTCCTCGTTGACGTTCATCTCAGAACGTTCCCGAGCTCCTGATTTACAGCTCTCAACCTCGTATTGGCTCCTTCGAGGTTGGCTTGCCTATCTCCTTCTGTTGAATCTCTCTCCCCTCCCTTCCCCTCCCCTTCTCTCTCCTCTCCTCTCCTCTCCTCTCCTCTCCTCTCCTCTCCTCTCCTCTCCCCTCCCCTCCTCTCCTCTCCCCTCCTCTCCTCCCCCCTCCTCCCCCCTCCTCTCCTCTCCTCTCCTCTCCTCTCCTCTCCTCTCCTCTCCTCTCCTCTCCTCTCCTCTCCTCTCTCCCTGCATTGTTTTCTATCATCTCACTCATCCTTCTAGATCTCTGCCAACTGGACAAAACCTGACGGAAAGCTGGAGGCTGTCACAATCTTCAGGTCCTCCTCTCTGTACCATCAGATCCTCTTCTCTGCCTACACTCTCTCTTCCTCCTCTCCTCTCTTCATCCTCATTCTCGCTACAGCAAAATCGACTCGCAAGTTTTTCCTCCCATCGACACGATTGTCCATGATCTCGGCGCCTTGGTCAAGAGCGACAGGTTGACTTCTCCCCTCGTTGTGCTCCTTCCTTCATCCTCATCTCCTTTCTCCTCCTCCTCCTCCTCATCATCATCATCATCATCATCATCATCTCCTTTCTCCTCCTCCTCCTCCTTCCTTCATCCTCATCTCCTTTCTCCTCCTCTTCCTCCTCCTCCTCATCATCATCATCATCTCCTTTCTCCGCCTCCTCCTCATCATCATCATCATCTCCTTCTCCTCCTCCTCCTCCTCCTCCTCATCATCATCATCATCATCATCATCATCATCATCATCATCATCATCATCATCTCCTTTCTCCTCCTCCTCCTCCTCATCATCATCATCATCATCATCTCCTTTCTCCTCCTCCTCCTCCTCATCATCATCATCATCATCATTACCACCACCACAACCACCACCACCATTTCAGCTTTGCTGTTCCTATCCCTGTTCTTCAAGCCTCCTTCTTCCTGCTCTCCCTTCCCTCTCCTTCCTGCCACTCACCCCACAAGTCCCTTCCTCTCACACACAAACTTCTCTTCCCCCGCTTTCTCTCGCGTTTCCTTCCCCTGAGACAGAGGGGCAGGAGGGACAAGAAGTCTCAGCTGTCGCCGGGCTCCAAATGCTTCTGGAGGAGGAGGAGGCATGGCCCCCCCGTAGAGCAGGTTGTCACGTCGCTGCTGGGGGAGAATTTTGAGGGGGTCACCAAGGAAGACGGGGAGAGGGAGAGGGAGAGGGAGAGGGAGAGGGAGAGGGAGAGGGAGAGGGAGAGGGAGAGGGAGAGGGAGAGGGAGAGGGAGAGGGAGAGGGAGAGGGAGGGTACAGGAGGAGCGGGAGTAGAGCAAAGGTTCAGAAGGAAGCTGGTGAGAATGTAAAGTGAAGCGTTTATCTGGAGTGAGAGGGTTGTAATTTAATAATAATAAGCTAAAAGTTTAACAAGTCCGGGTGTTGTCTAAGAACGGATCTGTAGGTGAGAGCAAGAACAACTATTTTTCTCATCTCATCCCCTCACGTCTTGAAGAAATTTTCAAGCTCATCTTGCATGTCTTGCGAAGGCTTCAGCTTGTCCTTGGGTTCAATCTTGGACGGGATTTCATCGTTCGAGACAACAAACACGTCATCGAGATCATCATCACCTACACGTCATGTTACAACTTGTATCTCTTCTTGCTCTCCTACCTTGATCGTACACTGGCGGTTTGTAACTCCGCAGAAAGCTCTCTGTCTCCTTCTGTCCGAAAGTCTGCGCGAGCAGCATGGGAGTACTGCCGACGAGTCAAGTTGAAAGTTGCTGGCGTCCCTCCTACCTGCCAGAGAAATCTTTCACCTGCGCATCTGCCCCGTCCTGGTGAAGCGAATGAGATGACAACAGATTGGAATAAACCTTCATCTCATCTCATACCATCTCATCTCATACCATCTCATCTCATACCATCTCATCTCATCTTATACCATACCATACCATACCATCTCATACCATCTCATCTCATACCATCTCATCTCATACCATACCATACCATCTCATACCATACCATACCATTCTCGTCTCATCTCATCTCATTACATGTTCATCACATAATATCATCTATAACTTCACCTGCAGCAACATCTTCACAAGTTCCAGATGCCCGTACTGGCTCCCGCATTTCAGTTGGCGCAAGAGTTAGAGTAAAGGTTTTATTATCACCTGTGCTGCCATATGAAGTGCTGTTGTCCCACCTTACAAAAATGTTCTCAATTGATGCAAAATGTTTGTACAAATCGATAACATCAAGAGGAGCTCACGCCGTGAATAAGATTGTGTGTTGTTGCGAGATCATGAGAGAGTTTCTTGTTCTCAGATGATGTGAACGTTAGCTGTTCTCAGATGATGTGAACGTTAGCTGTTCTCAGATGATGTGAACGTTAGCTGCTCTCAGATGATGTGAACGTTAGCTGCTCTCAGATGATGTGAACGTTAGCTGTTCTCAGATGATGTGAAAGTTAGCTGTTCTCAGATGATGTGAACGTTAGCTGTTCTCAGATGGAGCAAGGGTGCCGTGTTTTCACGTAATGTATGTCGTATAGTGAGATGCATTGCCGTCGTTTCTCTTCTCTCACCTTCTCCTTGCAAGTTGATGTCGGCGCCAGCATTCAGCAGCTCAACGATCACATCATAGAAGCCTTTCTTCCCGGCCAACTGCAGGCAACTGCGAGGGCTCAGCGAGCTTCTCCCCTCTCCCTCCCCTTGCCTGAACCCAAACTCATCGATGTACGCAGGATCCGCGACATGTCCGTTCCTCCCCTGCCTTCCCATCTCACATCTCCTCCTCCTCCTCCTCCATCCTCCTCTTCCCTCCTCCCTCCTCCTCTTCCCTCCTCCATCATCATCATCATCATCCCTCCTCCCTCCTCCTCCTCCTCACGACCTCAATGCAGAGCTCACGAACTAGCGCCGCATCTCCTTGTGCTGTAGCTGCCATGAGCTCCTGGGATGGGGTGAGATTTGGTAGTCGCAGCATGTCCTACTCGCCTCCCCAACTTCTCGTACTGCCTGCTGTCCCTGGCAGTCTCGCTGGCCTTGGGACCTGGCAGGAGCAAGCATGAATCACGAGACCTCGAGAGGCTCCTGCTGACCCACGAAACGATGAGCGAACGTCTGCTCCAAGAAGCTCGACGAGACTTGGTCTTCCTCCTTACCCGACCTCAATGAGACGCCGCCCGGACGACGAGCATGTGGTTGAGCTCCAAGACAAGAAGCGCCTGAGCGAGGAGGCAGCATGAAGATGCCGAGGTACGATCGGCATGTGGGAAGAAGGACGAGGAAGAGCAGCAAGGTGTTGAAAAGATGTTTCCGCATTCCTGCAAGTGAATACAAACGACTCAGACCAGA
>NW_005434600.1:395294-407788 GCF_000315625.1 Guillardia theta CCMP2712 | reverse complement strand
TCAGCAGTTGCTTTTGAAGTTTCAAAAAAAGGTTCGCCACGAAAACCCCTAAGCAATGCGGAGTGAGCAACATCAACTCGTGCTCCCCTCCTCCTCCTCCTCCTCCTCCTCCTCCTCCTCCTCCTCCTCCTCCTCCTCCTCCTCCTCCTCCTCCTCCTCCTACTCATCCTCCTCATCATCATCCTCCTCCTCATCCTTCTCCTCCTCCTCCTACTCATCCTCCTCATCATCATCCTCCTCCTCATCCTCATCCTCATCCTCATCCTCATTCTCATCCTCCACCTTCTCCTTCGCCTACTCCTGCTCCTCCTCCTGCTCTTCCCCCGCCTCCTCCTTCATCTTGTTTCGTCATTTTGCTTCTCACCGTCCCCCTCCTCCTCTTCCTCTTGGCTTTGCCGTGCTGGTGGCTTGGACTGAACTATTGGACAGACGTTGTAGCCTCAGCAAAGAGCTGTTTTGCGGTGAGAACACATGTTCACTCAGCAAGCCGCCTGGGGAGAAGGCTCCTTTCCCATCGCGGTAGTCAAGATGCATGTCTGCTACGTGAGAGTGACTTGCAAGACAGGACAAACTCACGGCTGGGATCAGCATATCCCGACCTCTCTGTGGGAGAAGGTAGGCAGTCTGACAAGTGAGCTGGTTTCTAGCTCACCATTACCAGATGTTCATCGCTTCTTCGTCTGCTGTTGGAGCGCTCAGGAATCCTGGTATTCACGTCTATAGACGGAGGTGCTCTTGTCACATTATTCCACTTATCAGAGAGGGCGGATCTTGTTGCTGCTCTAGGAGACACTACGGGAGTCCCAGGTTGACTTGAGCCTTGTCACTGCTCTCGGACTGACTTGAGATCTTCACATGTCAGCTCTAAGGAACATACGTCGTAGAATGCTCAGCGATGAGTCGGGCAGGCAGATTTTGAAAGAGAAACGTGAGCTGTTGCCTTCTGTCGTATCAAGTCGTGCGATTGTTCACTGACTTGCGTTTGCAGCTATCTTGAGAGATTTCGTTGAGCTTGAAAAGATGGGCTCATACAAGGAGGGGAGGTACATCAAATTTCGACAGAATGCTGCTTGCACTCGCATGACAGTGTGCCAGTCTGGGAAGAGCTTACTTCGAATTCATGAGCTCTCGTGGGTTTTCACCTCAAGAACGCCCATGCGTGAGGTCCTACTAGTTGATGATTGAAATGAAGCCCTTGACCTTCCGTTGCAGGTTTGTGGACGATCCCGAGCTAGCGTACATCATGCTGCGATACAGGTCCGACTGTGTCAAACGGCTTCCTTGTCTTGTTCGGCACTCACATGGGCACAGAGAGGTTCACGACTTCGTGCATGTCCTGACGGGGTTGGGAACTTCAGTAGAGGGAGAGATAGTGCAGGTGAGGACAGAGGATGAGATACGGACACGGACAGGGCGAAGGGGCGGGGGGCGGGGGGCGGGGAAAAAGATTGCTGACGCTGGTAACGTATAGAAATGGTTCGAGCTTCTTCAGACGGGACTTCCCGTCTGTCTCCTCAGGTACACAAGTTCCCCTCCAGCCCTTCCCTGGCGTCTCCTCACCATGACTGCAGCGCCACCGTCGGGCCGTTGAGGATTTCAGTTTCCGACAGAGTTCGATTAGCGACAGAGTGGGTGCCATGGGCGCTGAGGGCGTCAGTGCAGGTAAGGCCCCTTGTCTTGCGGCGACTTGCTAGTGCGGGGTGATGTGGAAGGATGTCACAAGATGCGATGCGCTTGGTACGAGCTTTTCTTTCAGCGTGACCTTCTTACGTGACAGGTTCCCTTCTTCATGAATTTGTATTATGAGAAACTTCTCGATCGCGATATCGAAAATGTGAAAAACTTTCCCTTGAGTTTCACTTTGCCGTTCTGACGGAGGGCCGCAGTTGAGGCGTGAGCTGGACGTGCCTCCGCTTCCACATGGAGCGCCATGAAACCTTTTGTAGTTTACACTCACTTCTCTTGACGGCTGATGGTTTGATGTTGACCGATATCTTGCCTACTTCTTGTCCTTCAACAATGCGAAGGTGAAGTCTCCCTGTTCTCAAACACGTCAAGAACGACATGTCTCATCCAGCACTCGCTGCTACCTCAACAGCAACCTTGCCATCAACGTATCCCTTGCCCTGAGACATCACAAAAAGCATAAGGAAGCACGATCATCATCGTCTCACAAAGCTCCTCACGCTCATCTTGCAAATCCCGAACTTCTTCTTGTAGTTGGTCACATGCATCTCCATCACGAGCACGTCGCCGGGAACGAGCGGCTTCCTCCACTTGACGTTGTCAACGCCGCCGAAAAGAAAGTCTTGTCCTGGCTCAGCGAGAGGAGGCTGTGAAAGCTTATCAGCCCCGAAAGTGTCAACAAGGCTCCACCTGAAGGGCAACGATGCCGCCGAGCTGGGCCATGGCCTCGATCTGCATGACGCCAGGCATGATGGGGCGGTCAGGGAAGTGGCCGGTGAACTGAGGCTCGTTGGCGGTGATGCATTTGACCCCGACAGCCATTTCGCCGGGAACCAGCTTCAAGACCTTGTCGACGAGGAGGAAGGGATACCTGTGAGGGGTCAGAGAGAAGCTGAGAGAGGAGATGAGGAAGTGTGCGAGAGAAGTTTTGACCTGTGGGGAAGGATCTTCCTGATGTCTCCGTCCATGAGGACCGCAGGAGGGTGTTGGAACCCTTGTGAAAGCGCCTCGGCATCCGCCCCGATCACCTTCGGCGCCTCTGCCTCTCCTGCCTGCATGCGAGGACCAGCAAGACGGAGGGAGGGGCGAGCAGACGTGGTGAGTCTGGCAGGGCTGGAGGAGGGGAGCGAGGGGGAGACGAGGAAGGCCGACGAGGAGGCGGCGAGCGACAGCATTGCGATTGCGCGCATCATGCAGGATCAGAGGGAATGGGGGCTGAAAGAGCACAACAGGTGGTAGGGTGGTCAGCAAAGGGGTCATGCAGTTGAGGGTAGGGTCTTTATATGAATGGAATCAGGGTGGGGTACAAAACAATATCTGATGACCCACCCTTATCATACTTTAAAACAGCTAATCTCACCGGTGGTGTACTTTTGAAGGAGAGGGTGGGGTGTCGTGAGTGATTGTGCGGATCCAGGGGGAGAAGGGTGGGTTTAGGGTTCATATAAAGGGACTAGCTGTGAGACCTGGTGACCCACACCCTGATCGGTGGCCCCGTGCCGGGGCCCGCCGCCTGTCAGTGTCGGAGTCGGGGACACGAGTCATCACATTCGGCCCTTGCCGTAGTAGTGTCCTCGTACTGATTTTTGACTTAACTTTGAGTAAACAAGTACCTGGTACCCGTGTGCCCGGCAGTAGTAGTACTCTGTGGCTCCGAGGTTGTCGAGGCTGGAAGGCTTTGTATTTGCTCACTGAGTGACTAACTTGGAAGCAATTTCTTGTTGCTACTCTAGTTCCATCCGCTGCCGGTGAAGAAGGGCGATCCGACGATCTCGCGGCAGAGCCTGTGCCAGAGAGAGTCAAGCAAGAATTGAGGCGAGCTCGGAGGACCGCCAAGAACTGACTGCGATCGCTGAAAGAGAATGTGGAGAACTGATTGTAAAGATTTTCCAGCTCCTGTCACGAAAGTATTTGAGAAAGAGGAAGGGCGATGGCGATGACAAGGCAAGTTCGGCAAACCTGATCTCTGACCTCCAACGCCATCTCCTCGTCTCGGCCCACTGCTGACTGCAGTTGCTGGTTTTCTTCCCCTTCGTCTTTCCTGGAAGCATCAAAATCTCACTGAGACGACTCTTGATCTAGCGCAGACTTACTTGACAATGGCCACTTTGATCTTCCCCACGCCACTTGCATCCGTCGCATCTGCGTCCTCCATGCTGTACGAGCACTCTGACGCCATGGCGAGGTTCAAGTCGTTTAGCCTGGGGCCTTGCTCGTGGGTCAGCTTCATCCGAGCTGCCGACGACTGGCTGTGTGTCAGGATGTACTTGTACGAGCCGGCATGGCGCCGCCCCTTGATCGGGATGGGGGGGGCAAGAGACTCGGCCCTCGGCCCGTAAGTCGCATCATGACTAGTCTGCGACGTCTTGCGGAAAGGCTCGTACAGCTCCTGCCGAGCTGCCTGGCCTAGGAATGGGGCAGGCTCGGCTGACTTGCTTCTGAAGCGAAGGAGGGGGCCAGGCCATCTGTCTCGGACATGGCGGGGAGATCTGTCAAAGTCCGTGGGTGACTTGTTGAAAACAGATCTTGCTTCCTCTGACAGCCGCGATGAGGTGGTGAAGTAATCCTCAGCCTGCTGTTTGACATGTCACTGATGAATTGCAAAGATGCGGTGGAAAGATGTGAGATTTCAGCAGAAAACAAAAATCAATAAGAGAGTCTTGAGTAGAAACAAGCAACATGGAATCATCGATGAAACAAGGAATGTAGTAATCTTCACTTACCGACGCTTTGTTGATTTGAAATTCATCTGGGAAAATTGAGAGATCACTGTAACTGTGACGTAGGGAGGTATTCCATTTGGAGTGCGGCCCTTTAAAAGTTTCTCTTTTCTTTTCTGCTTCTTCCCTCATTCCTCTTTCGCCGTGAGGGCTCCTGCCATACTTGTTTCAGTTCTCTTCCTGTGGCCCAACAATCAGTCAAGCACCGCACAGAAACCAAGTCGTCACGGAGGCTATCCGGGAGAAACATGTCGGGGGAGGTGTTCCTATGAACGCCTCGATCTGAGAGCATGTGCTTGCTCTCCATGTACTGCCTGCAGCAACAGCATCATCATCATCACACATCTGAGCTGTCGCCTACATGAATCTCGAGTTTCTGCCCTTCCATTCTGAATCTCGGGCTGAAAAGTACAAACCTGATGGCGGCGGGTCAGGTGAGAAACTGGCAGCTCATCAATCAGCTCACTGAGAGACGACGAGTGACCGACATTGCGCAGTCCCACCACTCGATCGCGAATCTGGTCAGTGCTAGGAGGGAGGTCACGGGAAGGCGAGGAGGACGAAGGCGGATGATGCGATGAGATCCGTCTCTCTCGGTGGTAGCGGAGGGACGAGAAGTCAGCTCGACCCGAGCTGGGCTGTCTCGACTCCTTGTCGTCCTTCCTAAGAGCGGACGCAACGTTGTGCTGGTACCTCAGCTTCGTCATTTCGAACTCGCGGTACCTCATGGAGCTTCGGATCTGCTCTACCTTGACCTCGTGACCGTCGGACCCGAACTTGCGGCTGATGAGCTCCCTGCGGTCCTTGACTCTCTCCAGGTAGTCGGAGATGCTCCTATCCTTCCCCAGCCGCAGCATCTCAACCCCCTACCCCATGATCAGTCTACCAGCAACCTGCGGTGCGTCAACTTTTGACGTTTTTTTTGTTCATGCTACTGCTCTAAAAAAACTCTCAGTCTAGTAGGCTACCGTAGTACACTTACAGGCTCGGTCACCACTACGGACACCAGCGAAGGCCTGCCATGGCTTTGAGGTGATCCTGTTGATAATGCTTGGAGTATCGATGGTGATGGTGATGATGATGGTGATGGTGATGGTGATGGTGATGATGATGGTGATGATGATGGTGATGGTGATGGTGATGGTGATGGTGATGGTGATGGTGGTGGTGATGGTGATGGTGATGGTGATGATGATGGTGATGGTGATGATGATGATGATGGTGATGATGATGGTGATGGTGATGGTGATGGTGATGGTGATGGTGGTGGTGATGGTGATGGTGATGATGATGACGACGACGACTGGTCTGACCGTCACAAAGCATGAGATCACTCATTTACTTGTTAACATAAACCAAACATTTCCTGTAGCCATCTCATCAAGCAGTAATCTCGCGGAAACAAGACTTACTGCAGTTTGCCCCTCGTAGTCGAACGCATCGCTTGTGATCACTCAAGACTTTCCCCAATGCTCGCGTCACCTGACATCATGGTTCATCGAAGCTGCTGGTCCCTCCACGGCTCACCTGCGTTCGGAACGGATAAACCTTGTGGTATGAAGCGATCTTGGGCACTCGTGACAAACAGTCAAGCGCTCTGCATCGGACCTGATGCGGTGTAAGCAAGACCAATGTGAGAGCAACTAATGGCTGACTATCAGAGACTCGGAGAAGGAGGAGCAGTCCAGCAGCGCCTGGATCAACGTAGAAAGCTGATGACAACAGTCACCACCACGTGAAATTCAGTCACGCTAGTAGCCCACCTGCCCCTCCATGAAGCTCGTGCTGTCACTGCCAGGGTTCGGCTTCGAGTCTTGATCGATGAAACTGAAGAGAAGTTCAAGGGCAGCAACTTTCGTCTCCTTGGCCGGGCAGTTGAGCGCCTGTCAGACTTGCGTCAGGAGAAGCAGCAGCATGGCTTACCAAGAGGAGGAAGGCAAGGGATTGCGAGGAGGAGGAGTGGGATGAGAGAACTGGTGAGGGGGAGCGGGAGAGGGAGGGGGAGGCACCTGGACAAGGAGAGGGATGACTCGAGGAGCTTCGAGCGCGACTGCCTCTACGGGCGTGCCATGGAGGAGATGAACAAGCGCCATCAAGAAGAACTCCTGCGATGACATGAGATGGACGGGGGAAAAAAGAAGTCAGACGTGCCTTCGATCCCGACGATGCCCTCGTGTAGCCGTTGGCAAGGAAGTGAAGCTCCTGCCACCAGCTTTGAGACTGCCCAGCTACACCTCAGCTCGTCCTCACCTGGCTGAAGAACCTCTGCCTCCACAGAGGCTTGCAGATGAAGTGGTTCTGCTTCGAGAAGTCTTTGTCCAGATCTCTCGATCCCAAGACCTGATACCCGATGACCCCATACTTGGCCTGAACACCCAGCAGTCACTGACGCAGCCTGTCACCTGTCACCCACATCGAGCACAAACCTCGTTGCTCTCGGTCAGATAGCCCCGGAAAATTTCGACAATCACTTGCCCTTTCGGGTGCCCACGGCAGACCAGAGCCTTGGCGATCCATGCGAGGAATTGGTTGGCTGACCACGCAAACTTTTCCTCCTTGACTTTGGGTAGGAGAGTTTGCTCTACTATGAACTGATACATGCTCTCAAAAACCTCGCCGTCCAGCTTGTTCATCACACTCGCCACGATGCTCTTCCTGCAGTCTCCCGGGTCCTCTTGGGAGAAGTCAAACCCGTCTAGCAAACTTGCGGCCAAGTTCCTCACAAACCCCCGCTTGCTTTCATCCAAGAATCGCAGGTCTGCATGGACCGCCGACATGAAAACAGACTGAATTATCTTGAGCTGCTCGCAGGAAAAGCCCGACGGAGCTATCGGAGTCGAGTACTTGTCCAGCAGGAGCGACACCAACTCCTTGCTACCTCCCCCCTCACCAACGAGCTCCAGAGTCGCGCGAATCATCCCAGCCAGCGGCTCGAAGCAGCCGGCAAACGAGGAGGATTGGAGCTGATCGCAAGAGAGATCTGCGACTAGCTCGGGAACAATCTTGGTGGCGAAGAGAGAGCCAATGGAGACACACTCCTCCTTGACTGCCACGTCATCTCCTCCACCTCCAGGCGAGACGCCGTTGTGCCTCAGTCTGACCGCGTCAATCACAGACAGCAGACCCTGAAAGATCAGCTTCTGCCTGCCGGCTACCCCTTCCCTCCTCCGAGCCTCCAGGAGAATGTCAAGAGCTGCTCTCGCTACTCTTACACTCACAGCAAACGAGGACCGCAGGACTTCCAGCCCGTGGCCCCATAGCGCATCGTCGTTGAGACAGAGAGCCGTGAAACCAGACAAGGTCGAGATTGCAGCCGGGTGATCCTCCTCCTCCATCATGGCGAGACAACTAGATACCAGCCGCTTGATCGATACCAGACGCTCATCCTGACTGCGGCAGAGAGCAACAAATTCCCCGACCAACATGTCGAAGGCTCGTCTGACATCGTCTTCGCCGCCCATGACAGGGATCAGCTCGCAGATGCTCTGAAGGGAAGTCTGCTTCAACTTTGACGACTCCTCTCCTGCAAAGGAGTCGTGGACGAAGACAGAGGTCAACGTGTCAAAAGTATCCTTTGACACCTCTGACAGGGGATGCTTCCCCCCAGCAGCCGGTCTGCCTTTCATGTACATCCACAGGGATCGCGAGCTCAATAAGATCTCATGGATGACTTGGAGCGCAGCATACATCCGAGCGAAGCCGCTCTCGCCGCCTGAAGCGAGCACAATATCTCTCAACGCGTACAGCGAGTCATGCAGGACGAACTTGGCCGAGACGGGATGAGCAGAAACGGCGCAGAGGACAGTTGAGAGGCCTTTCCTGCTCCGGAGCTCCTGCGGGGTCTTGAGGTCGACCGTCGTCTGCATCTTCAAGGTTTTCATGATGGTGTGCAGGCAACTTGAGCCAGTCGCTTCCTGCCTCTCGTCCCCAACCTCCTCTGCCGCGATCCGTAGAATATGCCGCAGGCAGGACCGCGCTCGTTCTTGGACTTCCTGCTCGCTGCTGTCTACGATCTGAAGGCGGAGGGACGACCAGACCTGCTGGCAGCCATCGTGTCCCAAGGATCCCTGCACTCCATGCTTGGTCGCGAGAGTTGCAAGCAGGTCGAGAGAGTCCAACCTGCAGCCTGTCGACTCAGCCTCCGCGAGCTTTGACAGCGCAAGGTCCAAGGAGAAGGGGATGAGCAAGAAGTGACAGGTCATGCACTCGAGCAGAGCTTCTCGCAGCATGTCTGCTGAGATCCCAACCTTGTCGTCCGGGGGAGGAGTGAAGGTGATGGGGAAGTAGCAGGAGAACACGTTGAAGAAATCCTCCGCCTTGTCCTTGTTCGTGAGGAACTTAGCAGCTATCCTTGGGATCAGCCTGAAGCAGAGCAAGAGGTTCCTAGGATCCCTCTCTCCGTTCATGCATTGCACCCAACACTCAAGAACATCCACATCCTGCTCGCTCAGGGGCAACTCCAACCTCCCCAGCGCCTCCTCCACTAACCCGAACGCCTTGTGTCGGTCACTGAGGGCAAGAGACTGTACGTGCACGTACTTCAAGACGCCGACGACGGCATGCGTCGCTGCTCTCCTCAGATCATCGCTGAGAGGCCCATCCAGGGACTCTATCAAGAGCTTGAGGCCTCGCAGAACCTCCTTGACGCAGGGCTCGTCTTGCAAGCGATCTCCGTAGAACTGGATGAGGGAGCTCTTCGACTGGGGATCGGAGACGGGCTGAGCAAGGAATGAGTAAGAGTGAAGAAGAGGAGAGGAGGCGAGTGTTACAGATGCTGAGATGGCCTCGTTAAGGAGCTGTTCACCCGCGTCAGTGTCAAGTTCGGTCCGCATGCCACGGTCACCATGATGCCTCGATTCCGAACTTCGTTGTTTTCATTGGTGAGCGCTGACTGAGCCTGTTCCACAACCCTCAAGATGGTCAAAGACTTCCTGAGAAAACGAGAAGTCAGTCAGCAGAGGACGTGAGACTTGCAGCGAAACCCTTTCAGCTTCTCTACAATGCTGGCCAAACAACGCTCTGGTAACAAATTTAGGTATCAACAAACATGAGCGTCCAAGTTAGAAACTTCAAGATTAACCTGCGGACTTCTGCTCTGCAGTCAGCGAACAGAATTCGTCGATCTGTCCCCTCAACTCCTCCATGCGCCAGCGTGTTCTAGCGCAGCAGACAAGTCAGCCAACACGTGACGCTGGTCGGACATTTCTCTCAACAAATCCTTCCCTCCCCTTGCTCTGCTCAAGCCTATTCAGCTGTCGTCCACTTACAGCATTGCTTCTGTTTCTACCATGCTCTCCTCTTCCTCTTACTTCGCTCATCTTCCCCCTCTGTCCTCTGGCCCTCGCCACGGTCCTCTACCCCATCCCCGCACGCAAACTGCATGGAGGCAGCAAAAGAATTGATACCCCTGAAATAGAGAAGAAATAGCTGCCCTCCTCGTACAGAAATCCTTGCCCACCGAAGGCGATGCCGTCAACACCATGTGCTTGCAGAAGAAGAGCATCGTGAAGGGGAACCTCTGCAACATGGTCATACAGAAGATATGCAGCATCGTCCACATCCCAAGGTCAAGAGATACTACTCACACATCTCTGCGAAGCTGCACATCTTCAGCGTGTCCCAGTACGAGGCCGTGCTCTTCTTAGACTTGGACACGATCTGAAGCAGCTCTTCGAGATGCACAAGTCAAGCATGCTGAGTCAAGGCAAGACCATAGCATGGAACAGGGACCGGGACCCTTGGTCGAGTGCAAGTGTGAAGTTACTTGTAGCTGCGCGTGGGTCAGGTCTGTGCCATAGACCCGGTTGATGACATCCAAGGGGTCGATGCTAAGAACGTCATACTGATGGTCATACTGGTTGTATGACTGAT
Organism: Guillardia theta CCMP2712; assembly: GCF_000315625.1. Lineage (NCBI taxonomy): Eukaryota > Cryptophyceae > Pyrenomonadales > Geminigeraceae > Guillardia > Guillardia theta. The sequence continues at coordinate 397,511 of NW_005434600.1, read as the reverse complement.
CAAACAGCCGTCTTATATGGGCTGTGTCGCTCCAAGGGGCTGTCGCTCCAAGGGGCTGATGGGACTGCCTTGAGGATCATCTCGGGCCTGACCACGTTGCTGGCCAGCAGGAGGGCAAACACTTGCAGGGCCAGGATCATCAGCATGACGAGGATCAGGAACCAGAGCGATTCGGCGGTGATGGGGTTCCTGCGAAGCGTGAAGGGGTCTGGTGTCTCTTATGCGTTCTTACTTGTATTCTTAACTGCTCTCTTTGGCATGATACCCCATTATATGTTGTGTAACCAATGCTACAAGTGATCTTGGAACGATACAAGAAGAAGCTGCACACAGTTGAGACGGAGATTGCATGATCATGCTGGTTGTTTCTTGGTTGTCTTCATCTTCCAGTGGACGGTGTTGGTCCTCCTCTTGTTGGGTTGGTTGCCCGGTGGTTGGGAGGAAACTTGGCGAGCAATGTTCGTCTGGCGCTCCAGGCCAAGCGCTGAGCTGGGAGATAGGTGGGTGCAAGGTGGGGGAGACAAAGGCAAATGAATGCATCTCATCATCGTCGCGATTCAAAGAGAGCAAGGACCTGAAAACCATCGTCAATGTCGACCACCTGATGTTCCGTAAGCGCATGGCTGCCAATTGCCGGGCCTTGTATCCTTACAGGTTCAAAGATAACATTGAAATGAGGATGATGGATTTGTTGGAGCAGAAGACCTTGGTCAAGGTCGATATCGGTTTTGCAATGGAGACTTCTATCGACTACTTGAGCACGTTTGCAAACGCCTTCTGATCCTGGCAGCATCTATCTGTCTCTCGTCGGAGTCACAGGCCTTCCTGTGCTTCCGAATACTTCACCTCCATCGACTCCTTTAGCTCGTTCATCGCCGTCTTCTGATCCTGGCAGCATCTGTCAGTATCCTCTCAGACCTTGCTGTGCTTCAAGGTCGATATCTGCAGTTCAAGGTCGATATCTTCGTCCTCCATCATCGCAGGGTGGTCGTGACTCCAGGGTTATCTTCGTCCTCCTTTGTTTGCTCCGGTTTGCCTTTCTTTTTCAGTCAATAAAAGCTTCTCCGACTTCCTTCAGAGCCTGCAGAGGAGGGACGAGACGATGTTGCGCGATACAATGCAGTACGAGAGTTTCCCACGACAGTTGAATATGAGAAGATGGTGTTTGCACCGTGACTCGCCAGCAGCTGATGTGGCGGTTGAGAGGAGGGAGACCGTCCGAGTCATCGTGACTCAAAGGAGTCTTGACAAGGATCGGATGTTGCTCGTAAGACTTGGTCGAGCAAATCAGTTGCAAATGAACGTCAAAGTACTTTACTCAATGTTAAGTTAAATCAGTACGGCTGATATGTGCATCAGTACAATCTGACCCTGCCAGCGAGATCGATCTGGAGATCTACCTCAAGTGTGTTGGGGATGAGGGGGGAAGGAAGGAGCAAGGGAAGGACCTACCTGGTAGAGGCAAGTTCCGAACGTCAGGGGGACATGGCAAGAGCGGGAAGCAAGCTGAAGACAGGGGAGGGAGGAGAGGAGGAGGGGGGAGAGGAGAGGAGGAGGGGAGAGAGGAGAGAGAGGAGGAGAGAGAGGAGGAGGAGAGAGAGAGAGAGAGAGAGAGAGAGAGAGAGAGAGAGAGAGAGAGAGAGAGAGAGAGAGAGAGAGAGAGAGAGAGAGAGAGAGAGAGAGAGAGAGGAGAGGAGAGGAGAGGAGAGGAGGAGGGGAGAGAGGAGAGGAGGAGGAGGAGATGGAGGGAGATAGAAAGAAGAGGAAAGAGAAGGAAAGGGACGAGAAAAAGTAAAAGGAAATGAAGGCAGAGAGAAAGGAGGAGGACGGGAAAGTGACGAGGCTCACCAGCAGGGAGGCTCCGAGGAAGACGAGGAGAGCGTTGTGCGGAGAAAGCTCCTGCCCAAGATGTAGCGACCGGCGCTTGCCCACCAGCATGGAAGCGATGAGGCCGGACACCCCAGCACTTACATGTACCACGTCCCCTCCTGCGAAGTCCAGACATCCTGCCTCTTCCAGGAACCCGCCAGGTCCCCATGCCCAGTGCGCGACGGGACAGTAGACGAGGAGATGCCACATGGCGATAAAGATGAGCATGGCGCTGTAGCGCATCCTCTCAGCGAAGGAACCGCAGATGATGGCGGCGCTGCCGTGAGGGTCAGTCATACTCTGCTGCTCGCTCCGAGCGGAACCTGATGACGGCAAAGGTCATCTGAT
>NW_005434600.1:383520-395194 GCF_000315625.1 Guillardia theta CCMP2712 | reverse complement strand
GCCACTTCATGGTTATCGAAATTCTCCTCCTTCACCGAGTTATTGTCTCTACAAGTTGGTGATAAAGTTCGTGACGCGAAGAGATCTAGCTAAGATGAGAGACCTTGCTTTGATTTTCCAAAAAAACTCCCTCCCCAAGTTCCTCCACTTAAGATATGAGTTGGGGGGAGAGAGAGAGAGAGAGAGAGAGAAGCAAGAGGTGGCGGAGGGGAGGGGAGAGTGAGGAGAGAGAGGAGAGGTGGAGGAGGGGAGAGAGAGGAGGGGAGAGAGGAGAGCCCCCCTTGAGAGGAACAGAAGGGGAGACAGAGGAGGAGATTGACGAGAAGAGCTACAGGTGGTTGATGAGCTCAGAATGCAGGGAACAGGCAAGGGAAGGGAGATCAGCTAAAGCATATCCATATAGGGAGAGAGGAGAGCACGATACACCTGTGCAATAGATGGATGGTGTAAGAGAGGGCAAGGAACAAAGGAGGGTGAGGATATTGATCTGTTCTACTTCCACCTTTGAACTAGCGCAGAGATGCATGAAATGACGTGAACGATGAAACGAGGTCTAGTGTAAGAGAAGAATCGAAGGAGCTATTCGCTAACAAGAGTGTGCATATCAGTGCTAGTTGTATCGCTGTAAAGTATGTTCCTCCCTGAACTCTCTCGCAGATTATGTTCTGTTGTTCAAGTCGCGATGATGAGAAGAAGCATCCTGCAAGCAGCTCAACCGTGGTCAATAGGACCGCAGAGACAGCGCAGAGCATCAGCAAGCCGGTGGGGGTCGGCGTAATCTTTCAGCCTGACTCGACCGGGGCGCTCCACGTCAAATCTCTGGCTGTCGGAGGGCCGGCAGATCGGTCAGGGCTGGTGTGCGTGGGGGACGTCTTGCATGAGATCGACGGACACATCGTGTACCGGAAGCCGGTCGCCCAGCTCGCACCTCTGATCCTGGGGAGAGAGGGATCGGTCGTCCGACTGGGACTGCAACGTGGGAATGTCCCACAACTGATCTACGTCAGTCGAAGACCCCAGCTGCTTCCGAGCTCTGACTGTCATGTAGGTGGACCTGATGCGAGACTGGAGCATCCAGGCGGCGGTGAATCAGAATGCCCTGCGAGGCTCGTCGCTGGGATCAGACAAGGTGCTTCTACTGCTGTTTCTCCTCTGCCTTGTCACTCAGTCTACATCGCAGGTATGGTCTCATCCGTTGCCCGCAGGCAGTAAGATCCTACACTATGCCTCCTCCAACTCGCAGTGACTTGACTCTGACCTGTGATCTGATCTCTACCCATCGACGTTGAGTCGACCAAGAACCTGCTCACAATATGGGGAGCTGATAACAGACTACATTCATGTTTCGAACTCCTCCTTGCAGAGGTGACTTACCGCCATTCAGGCAGACATACTCCTTCAACTTGTTTCAAGCGCACACCTGCTTGATTGCCATCCACTGGCGACAATTCAAGTAAAATCGAAAACGATATAAAAAATGCTGTACAATTTTCTTGACAACGATTCCAAGAGGATGAAACACACATGTGGTGAGACAGCTCTTGACTTCTCACCCTCTGGCATCTCGTCAAAACGTCAAAACAGCAGCCATGCAAATGCTGCTAAGACTGCTGTTGCGACAGGAGCGAAAGGACCGAGCATCAGCTCAAGCTTTGAGCTGGGAGGCAGGTATATCTGATACATACTGAGCACGCAAAGCAGGAAAAAGAGAAACCAACCTCGTCGTCATTGAGCACCGGCACACATACAACATCAGCATCTCCCCCGCCCTCCTCCACGTCCTTCCTGATGATCCGATGCATGCTCAGCGCGTCCGGCTTCAGCCTGCATCAACCTCAACGCTGCATCCTCTACCTCTCAAGTGTACTCTGGAGCTGTTTCCTTGAGACGCTTCCGCATGTAGACCTTTCTGGGGCTCCGGTAGTGAGGATCGACCACCTCAGCTACGTAGCCCAACTTGTGATAAAGACTGCTCACGGTCAGTGACAAGAATCGGGAGGCGGCATAACCTCAATGCAGCAACGTTGTCGCTGTTGGTGTCAAGAAAGATCTCTGTGTGCGGGTAAGAACTACAAACGGTGTTGCAAATTCAAGCTTTCACCATCAAGACCAGCTTCAAGAGCCTTTTCCTCGCAAGCTAGCACGAGAGCTTCCCCAAAGCCTTTCTTCCTGTACTCCTTCCGCACCACAACATTGCAAATGTATGGTAGCTGATCGTCAGGACGGCTGTTCCTCTTGCAGGGATACATCTTCATGGTGATCTCTGCTGAGCCAGCAAGCTCTCCACTCTCATCACAGGCGATGATGAAGTTGTGAACATGTTTGCTCTGTCGTGACATTGTATCGCCCAATGCCAACCCCTCCTTGAAATTTGCTGTGAACAGCCTGTCCAGCATCCCTACATAGAGATTGAAGCGAAGGAACGACCTTTCCAGTGCTCCAAACCAGCTTTTAGCCCTTTCTTCGTCTAGGAACCCATGAGCGAGAATGTCCGTGATGTTTGATATTTCATTCGGATCCGCTGTCCGCACCAAGATCGATGATCCCTCAACCTGTGTCGCGCTTGCTCGCTTTGTGGCTCCCGCTGAATTCCGCCATGATCCATGGCGTCCAGGGTGCTGAAAGCGGCGGCGAGGGCATACTGCTACGTCTAGACATCACATATGGAGCAGAGAGAAGAGATAATCGTTCACCTTGCCCTCGTGCACCTTGACAAGGGAGACATCTTGGGGGGGCGAAGGATGAAACATTTCGAAGAGCAGTGGAGAAAAGCATGGTAACCAGCAAACTGATCCTAAGATGCCTTCGAAACCATCCTCTCATGGTATACTGCATCATCTCAACCTCCCTTGCTCCCCCCTTCCTTCCTCTCCCCGCTTGCTTCCACGTCTTTCGTCCCCCTCCCGTCCTCCTGGGCCCCCTGCTTCTCTTTTACCCACCCAAGAGCCTCTTAACCCCTCCTTCTCAAGTATATTCCATGAGAAGATAGTGGGTGGGGTAGTGCAACTTTGAAAGCGATTATGATATGATGGGGTTGAACAGCAGGGGAGGGAGGGAGAGGTTGGGAGTGGGGGGCAAGAGAAAGCGAGAGGAAGGGAGGGGGAGAGCGAGGGCGAGAGGGAAGGACAGTCAGAGAAAAGACAAGAAGGTATGGCACTTGAGAAGGAGATAAGGGAATATAACATGCGCGATAGAGTAGTCTATATTAGAACACACTGATTGAGGCTCCGGTGAGAAAAATGAAAGTGGAACAATGGCGAGGAATGTAATTTACAGATGAAGTTTTAAAAAGATGAAACTTTTACACCATCTTGACTCGCGGTCAGGTGGAGGGCAAAACCTTGCTCGCAGCTTTCGTTTCCAGCAGCTTTTGAGTTCGAAATGTTCAACTCGAATGGCGAAGGATACTATCACCAGGTATTCTGTTGCAGTCTCCTGTGCCTCGTGAAACACTTCCTTCACAGGTCCCCTACAGCATGCAGACTCCTCCTTCCTTGGCATACTACACCCCGACCTCCCTCCACGAGGCTCACTACATGGTAGAGGGCAGCTTCAAGCGCGTGCCTGCTGACAGCGCTGCAGTCTCCCAGCCACATCTACTGTCCTCAAGTCGTCCAGCAAGGTTGTTGGTGTCCTGGTCAAGTTTGCACTGAGCCGAGCGTCTCTCAGCAGGAGTAGCCTCTCCAGTTGTCGACTGCTGGAGGCTCCCTGGATACTTCTTTGGGCTGCCCTTTGCGGGATACGTAGAAGCACGGCCAGCAGCTGTCGTTGCCGAGAAGGTCGACCCGAAGCTTACGAGCTACGACAAGATCGTTGCCAAGGAGCTCAAGGTCGAAGGCTGGGAAGCCAGCTCGTTGCTGACGGTTACTGCAGGACTTCTTGGATTCTTGTCAATGCTTCGAAGCCCCTTTAAGAAAACAGGCCATGGCTGTTAACGCAGCGTTCCAGGCACAGGTGAGAGGGTTCCGAGCTCAAGTCCTGCAGCTGACTGGACGTAGCGAGTCCTCCTCGACAACGTCTGTAAAGTCTCCAATCCCTCCTCAGCAACGGTCCCGAGGGTGACGCAGCAAGATACTCGCTGACGCGCTGAGCGGTGCAGGTCCATGAGTGGATAGTTCCGATCGACCGGGCGCTGCAGGAGATCGAGGGGATCAAACGCGAAGGCTGCGTGTCCTCCCCACAGGTAGTCTCCTCCCTTGTTCACGGACAAGTTTGACCATGGCAGGTCAAATATCACCTTCAGATGATCGCCGGCGCCATGACGGCCTTGAGTTGGGTCACCGTCAAAGACCCTGTGTCGTACCTTAGCGACGCCCTTAACGCTTTGCCGGTCTTCGCTACCAAAGTTGAAGAGAACAAGGTGCCAGCCGAGTCCCTCCCCCGCTCACTCTAGGGTCACTTTCGCACTCAGGAGCCCGAGCACAAGAAGCTGGTGGACTGCCTGAAGCTCCTGATGCGGGCGCTGAGGTCCTTTGTGGCCGAGAATTATGCGCAGGGTCTGTTTGGAACGAAGAAGGTTCGTTGGCTTGAGGTGAAGGTTTGACAAGTGTTGACAAGCCGGAAGGTTCAGAAGGAAGTTGTCAGCAAAGATATGGAAAAGTCGGTGAGTTGCTGACCTTGAGCTCTTTGAAGTTACTCAGCTGCAATCTGACTTGCTGCAGTATGACAGAGAGCAGATCGTTCGCGCTTACGACGAGTTTGTGATTGCCAAGGTGACGGTGAAACATGCGCCCATGGCAGCTCACCTCAGCCTCTGGTTCAGATGACTCCCCTTGTTGAAGTCCTCAGCTCGCAATCTGACGAGTTGAAATCATACGCGCGATGCGTCGAAGAGGTTCGCAAGCAGCCTCATGCCTCAGCCCTGAGATTGGTCGCAGGCGTTTCGATGTCAGCGAGACATGCTGGTCACCGTGGCTTCAGGCTCCAAACCCTCAGACGAGGAGTTTGAGCAACTTCTTGTGCCAACCAGCGAGGTATGTAAACGTTACATAACATTAGAGGAGGATGAAATGAGGTTGAAAGCAATGGCATGCCGATGATAGTTTGTGTTGTGCTGATGGAGAGAATGATCTAGTTGTTGTTGGAGGTGACATCAGCAATCTTGTTGAGTTTTTTCTTCTAAGGCTCTAGCAAGCATCTCCAAGTACGAGGAGTCAGGGGGGAAGCACAAGAAGCACAAGAAGATGGTAGACTGTGTTTGCCCCCTCACCCCTCTGATCGCTCTCTCTAGATCTTGAATGGCATCGAGGCGCTTGCCTGGGTCACGTTGCCCAATCCTGCCGCGTTTGTTTCAGAGATCGTCAACTGTATTCCTGTCTTTGCGAACCAGGTCGACAAGATGCGGGAGCATGGTAGGGACCGCGGTGATGGATTTGGCAGATACTCGAAGACGCCAGGAAGAAGCAAGAGAAACTAGAGAAGGTGAAGAAAGCAGAAGAGGAGAAGGAAAAGAAGACATGAAGGAAAGAGAAGACATGAAGGAAGAGGACAACGATCAAGGGAAAGGACAGAAGGTCTCAGACGACTTGCAGATCGTCAGCCTCTTCAAGGACTTGATGCGAGGGCTGCTGAACTACGTCAGGACCCACCATGCTGATGGCCTCAACTGGAACAGCAGGAGCGAGTCCAGAGCGTCTGTGTCGCCTAAGACGGGTCGAGTGCGAGTGGAGGCGTGAAGTCTTGATGTTGTTACATGTACAATGAATCTTTAGAAGAAAGCAGCTTTCTCTACTCACGAGGTTTCTACGTTCTCTTGATGTTTCTGCCACCGCTGTTGTGGTGACATTGGGATGAGTCAATGCCCGACGGTTTTTGACGATGGCCCGTGGTAGATGAGATGAACAAACTTGTGACTTGTTACCGATAACTTCCATCACTACATCAATCGTTTGCATTCCCTCTGCTGACTTTCCCCCGCATTTCCCTTGTCGCATCTCCACCTTAGCTTCTCCTTTGCTCTTCTCAACGGATCGCCATCTCTCCCCTCCCTCCCTTCTCTGTGCTCCATCTCCACTCCCTTCACCCCGTTCGCTCTCCCGTCGACTCCTGACGGCCATCGGGAGGGCGGGGGCGAGGCCGCAGGTGAAGCTAGAGAAAGGGGAGAGTGTGGCAGGGGGGGTTAGGGGTGTACAAGATTGAGTCAGGTACAGGATAAGAAGGGGGTAGTTTGCTGTGAAGATAAGGGTGGGTACATCTGGAGGGGGTAGGGGTGGTCACACAGGTATATGTAGAGTTGTCAGCAGCTGCATTGCAAGCTCTCATAGCGCAGTTGGTAGCGCGTCGCTCTGATAAGGCGAAGGTCATCGGTTCGAGCCCGGTTGAGAGCACGCGGAGCTTAATCTTTTTCATTGCACGTTTCTCGAGGCTCATAACCGATGGAGCTCGAGTTTGTTGCGAAGTTGCACAAGGTCGACCTCAGCTGCATCTTGAAGACATTTTCAGACATTTTTTTGCTCTCAAGACCGAGTTGAATGTACACGAAACGGGTTGAGGAGCACATGAGAGATAGACCGTACTGCATGCTAGGACGTGTAGGTCACCCACCGTACTACTATGATACAGCAAGACGGCTAGGAACTTAAGGCCCTCGTCTGCGTCCAACGCGCTACTGTCATGCCGTCTCCGGCGCACCACGTACGGTAAGGGCCGTCACGAGTCTCAGTCTTGTTTTACAGGAGAGTTCTGCTAACCGTCGGCGCTATCCGATGACTGGCACGGCTCGCATGCGATCCATCACCTCCTTGTGTACAACTTGACATGTTCATGGTTCAACGGTTCAACGGTTATGTCACTAGATCTCCTACCCATCGCCAAAGTGAACGACTCGCCGCGTGTTCATCTGGATTCAAAACTTCAGTGACCTCCTCGTCCCCCTCCTCAGTGCTTCCCCTTCTACCTCCTGTCCCCGTTCTTCCTCCTCCTCCTCCTCCTCCTCCTCCCCCTCTCCCTCACCTCAATGCTTCCCTCGCTCGCCCGCTCGTTTCTCTGGTTCGCCGCCTGCATGGAGTTGAGTCACAGGAGGAGAGGAGCACGAGTCCCACCTGCCCTGCTGTCGAGCCACCAGGACCCTTCGCTCCAGCTGCACCTGAGCAGTTTCAGCACCCCCAAAGCTTCACTTTCAAGCCCCCAAGACCTTGGCCGGACCATCCTCGTCCTCCGAACACATTCCTAGCTCGATACTTCTCGGGCTTCGGGAGTTTGGGCAGTTGGGCAGCTGAAGGCCTTGCTGGAGTAGCAGGTGACAAACTCTTGCCTGCTGCCACGTTGTCATTTCTTGCTCCTCCTCCGTCCTGCCTCATGGACGATCCCCTCTCAGAGGTAGCTGCTCGCTCCTGCTTCCCCTTGAGGATAGAGTGCGCGGTGACATTGACTGGCAGTTGACGCTTCTTGTCAACGTCGCTTTCAGCATTTGTCGCATCTGGAATTTGAATCCTGACTGTCTTCTTGTTACTCATGATGTTGCTGTCGTTGGTGTTGATGTTGGCGACGGCCAACCTCCTGTCCATGTTATTTTGATATTAGTGATGTTGTTCTTGCTGCTATTGTTATGGTTGTTGTCATTGCTGTCAATGTTGTTGTTGATGATGCTACTGCTGTTGTTGTTGCTACTGCTGTTGTTGTTGCTACTGTTCTCACCATTGCCTCGCTCTCTCGTCAGCACAGATCTGTCGTTGACATCAATCTTGAACTCTCGTTTCAAAGAACTACTCAACAGCAGGTCTGCCTCACGAGGAGCAACAGCAAGACTGTCAGCAGGCAGGAGGGCAGCACCTGATAGCGATGAGATTCTGACAAATGTCAACAACAACGCTACCTGAGGCACGCTCGCCTCTTCGCCTTTCATCTTCATCGCTGGTAAATCGCATGTCGAGCGTTTTCGTCACTTTCTTGTTTGTTGCGGGCGATGTCAGCCGGACATCCCGGGCGGCAGCTGGGGTCGGGTCATGAGCTGAGAAAGAGATCTTGAAGGAGCTGCTGGGATCTCTCTGCGTCTTCTGCAGCTTCTGCATCGTCGGCTTGACTTGTGGGTACTCCGACATCAGTGATTCCTTAGCATCGTGGTACTGCCTGCCACGGTTGTCAGGGGTGGTCGCAAGTTTGACAAGCTGAGAAACGGAGCTCACTTCTTGCTGATTTCTCCCGCCGCGAACTGTCTTGCCTGGAACGAGAGCGTGAGCTGAGGGAGGGTGAGAGAAGGAAGTGAAGTACTAAAAGCAGCCTCCTGTCGTGCAGTAGAGAAATCTTGGCGTCAAAGAGCGCAGATTCCGACTCATAGGACGAGGAAGTAAGAGACATCGCTGAAAGACAGGGTTGAGCTGATGTGGACATATGCTCGAGAGATTATCGGGGCTGTCAACCTGTCTGCTGGAGTTTAGCTGAAGCATCTTTAGCTGATATGAAACGAATCTTTCAATCACAGCTGTTAATAAACGAGGCGAACGAAACGAAGTAAGATTCACCCTTTGCCTTGCCGCTGCAATGTCGGCTTTCTCCATGTCCCGTCCGCTTTCACTAAGCAGTCGAACCAGTTCCTCCTGCTCCTCGTCTCACGCGACCAGCGACCAGCGGGAGCAGGAGCCAGCGACAAGGACGGCAAGCAACACAGCAAGCAACTCTGACCTTGTCCTCTGACAACATTGCTCGCCTAACATCGCGATCTTTCACTCCCTCCGACGACCCAGGCAGCACCCCCATCCTTATCAACTCTCTCAACGTCTCATGCGCATTTCCTTCATTCACCTCGTCTTGCTCAGGTCAAGCCCCTCCAGCGCCTTGGGGATACCGCTATCTCCGACCTGCATGTTCCGCCGGATCGCTTCCTTGCCCGCCATGCGCTCCGAGATGACAACCTCTGCGCTCCTGGCCTTGACTAGGCGGATCCTAACTTGAACCTGCAGCAAGAGGTCAGAGCGTCTGCTCGCCTAGTCAGGCGGGCAGGAGCGAGTCTTAGGTGAGATGAGCACTTGAGAGCGAAGGTTCCCCGACATCCCTCCGAACACTGGAGCTCCATCCCGCCAGCTCAGGTTACACCAGGTGAATAGCTGGGCTCAAGCTCAGGCGGGCAGCAGCAGAGGAGCTGATGGACCTCGTTCTTCTCCTCCCTGAACAAGTGTCCCAGCGGGAGCTCCGCAAAGCCAGAGAAGTCGTTAGGCTTGAAACGATCCCAATCCCATACCTGAGCACTAGTCAACAAGTCAACCACCCCACCCCCCTCTCCTCCTCCTTCTCTTCCTCTGCTACACGAGTTGTCTCACGTCCAGCCTCAGCGCGAGCTGGTCCTGCGGTGCTGACTGGCCAAGAGGAAATCTGAAGCTCTCGCTGAACTCAGGGTGGAGAGTTCCTCGGAGGACCCTCGACTTGCGCTTGAGCTTGACGTACCTCCTCGCCACATCCTCGTCCTCCCTCTGTGAGATGACCTGCCGCTTCCTCCATCACCTCTCACCTTCTCCTCCATGCTCGCACCTTCAGCACGACAAAGGGATCGGACGTCCCGATGAGCATCCTGTCGTTGATCGCCCAGTCCAACCTCGGGAGGTTCTGGGCGCGGATGAGATGAACTTCCATGATCCATGCTCCTCGCGCCTCCAGCGCCTCTCTCGCTGCCTCGACATCGAACTCTTTCTCCTCGCTCTCTATCTCATCCTCTTCCTCCTGGTACGAGCAGCAGATCCGGCATGGTCGAGGGAGTCGACGGAGAAGTCTCGGAAACTTGCCGCAGGTCCACGCGGTACAAGCGCAGCACACGAGCAGGGCGATGACACCGACCAGAGGGCCGAGGATGTAGACGAAGATGGAGACCTGCGGAAGAAAGATCATCTCCACAGGAAGCCGCCGACGAGGAGTGGGAAGAATCATTCGGCTCTAGGAGGAGCATCAGCAAGCAGAAGCAGCAGCAGCAGCAGCAGCAGCAAGCAGCAGAATCTCCATTCTCCTCACCCCCGCGGCCTGCGGTGTAGCCACGGCGGCGCTGCTGGCGTTCATGGCGGAGCATAACAAGCCTTGTCAAAGCTGTGATGTGACCACATCCCCACACAGCCTCAAGGCCCCGGCCCACAGCCTGGCCCACGGCAGCCGGCCCAGGCCCTGGCCTGCCTGGCCTGCTCTAAAACAGGGGCAATTAAAGTTTGAAGGCGGGGAAAGATTTTCAGCAAAAATCTTCGGGTAGGTGCCCGGGTGGGTCAAAAATGTGAAGCAAATAGGGGTGGAGAATATTAATCCCACATCCCCTGCCGCAGTGCTTGACCGGGCCCAACAGCCTCCTGCGGCAGGCTGCCCAGATCGGACAGCGGCTTAAGTTCGGGAGTCCGCCTCCTGACCGGGGCCAACCAGGCTGCCCCGACAGGCTTCTCCGCCTCCTGACTGAGATATTTTATCATGCCGTGTATCAAAACAATTACGTAAGGATTCTGTGGATGGGTGACTCATTTTACACACAGTGATTGAATGGTGGCATGGAGAGAAAGATTTATGGTTGGTATGAACCCTAGCACAACCCTCCATGATTCTAAGAACTATCCATAAACCTTCCATACATATATTAACAGTGAAATGGTAATAAGAGAAGGGGGGAGATGGAGGGTATGCCGAAGGTTTGGAGGGTATGGAGGGTTGAAAATTGAATCGGGGAAAACAAAAAGATATTTAGGGGAAGCAGGGTCAAACCCTCTACCTATGCCATAGTATCAGTTCAAGGTTCGGGTCTTAGATCAAACGACAAAGATGTTGCGGGAATCTTTACTGACTGGAAAAGAAAGCCAAAGCGGAGCATCTGAACCTTATCTTCCCTATCTTACACATATTATCATACCTCTCTTTCATCCTGTTACATCCCCCATCCCTCTTAAATGTATGTTCCATTGTTGTCGGGTCTCCACGCATGAGCTTTGCATAGCATAAAGATGTCAAGAGGACAAGAGATTGAGCATGTGACTGGCAACATCAGCCAGCAACTCGCTGTCATGTTTTCCACCCTAGTACTCCGAACTCATCACAACTAACTTACTGTCGCCTCTCAGTCATCCTCGTAAGTGGCGGACTTGTTGCCGGGTTCACCTTTTCCTCCGTCGTTGGCTCCGGGTTGCCTTTTCCATTTGAATCATCAAACTGATTGCTTTCCCAAGTTTATGTCACTGCTTGCATCGCAATGCAGAGAGTAGAGAACTAGCGCAAACTGATGTGCTGTAATCCGGTACTTGTCTGTACCGTACAACGATGTTCCATCTTGGACTTGTGTTGGTCAGGACTAGCTTAAGCTGAAGAAGCGGAAGGGACTAGCTTAACATTTATACAAGTATGTACATTAGGGAAGACCTTCACTTGTTCTGCGCTCTCATGAGCTGCATCTTGAGCCCCGAGATTTCCTGTAGCGAATTCAAGGGAAGAAGATGAGGCGAGGGAGGGAGAAAATTAAGGAGGGGACGGTAGAAGGGGGGGGGGGTAGGAGTAGGAGTAGGAGGAGGAGTAGGAGTAGGAGGAGGAGTAGGAGGAGGAGTAGGAGGAGGAGGAGGAGGAGGAGGAAGGGGACTAGCGAGGTCCTGATAACCTTAGCAAAGGTCTTGCTGTTGTTGCCGAGCTGCTTCTCAACAGCCTTTACTCTTGCTTCAGCCTGTGAAGCCGCAACAGGTGACGTGGCATCGTGGCAGCGAGCAAGTCACCTTCTCCGCCCTCATCAGCA
>NW_005434600.1:380935-381993 GCF_000315625.1 Guillardia theta CCMP2712 | reverse complement strand
AGGAAGCTACAAGGAAGTTGAAGTAGGAGGAAGAAGAATTCAGAGGTAAGAGTGAGGAAGAGGGAGAAAGGGGGAGGGTCTGAGGGGAGGAATGAGATACCTGAGGGAGTTTGCGAGCGAGTCGATACGATCAAACATCTCCTTCCTTTCTTTGTCCATCTTGTTGTTCAGTCGATCTGTGACCTAGCAGCAGGACATGTCACAAGGGATTGAACATGTCACAGGGGATTGAACATGTCACAAGGGATTGAACATGTCACAAGGGATTGAACATGTCACAAAACCCACCTGGGCGACAGCTCGTTCGATCATCTTGTCCACTTCCTCCTGCTCTCTCCATCATTTCTGTGGCTTGCTTTTCACTCCACTCCCTTCCTTGCCTGCGTGTACGTGACAGGAGTCGTCGGTCTCGTCGGGACTTCCGGTCGCGCAAGTCGACTTGCCGTCAAGTCAAAATTCACCAAGAAGGGAAGAACATGGAAAGAATTCCAACAACAGTGAGATAACAAGCAACGTAAGATTTCTCATGAGTATCACGATCTGTTCTTGATCGTTTCATCTCGGTCTTCAAAGCACAACAGTACATTCTCGTGTCAACTCGTGGAATAAGACGTCCTTGCAGAAGCAACACTTGTCCTTGCACAGCACAACACCGTAGTCACAGAACACTCTCACCGCGCAACATCCTGTGTGACTGGGCGTTTCCTGCATGGCAATCATCGAACAGAAGCGCAAGAGCAGAAGCAAAGTCACCTATCCTTGGGTCGGATGGAAGTTGGAGACACGGGAAGACTGTGTGAGAAGGCAGCCTTGTCCTCTTTGTCCACCGTGACGAAGTACTGCAAGGCAAGTTGATCCAACAGGCTGGTCGAGGAGGAGGAGGAGGAGGAGGAGGAGGAGGAGGAGGAGGAGGAGGAGGAGGAGGAGGAGGAGGAGGAGGAGGAGGAGGAGGAGGAGGAGGAGGAGAAAAAAAGAATAGAGGAGGAGCAAGGGGAGAATGGAGGAGGAGGAGGAGAATGGAGGAGGAGGAGGAGGAGGAGGGAGGAGGAGGAGGAGGA
>NW_005434600.1:379589-380652 GCF_000315625.1 Guillardia theta CCMP2712 | reverse complement strand
AGGAGGAGGAGGGAGGAGGGAGGAGGGAGGGAATGAGGAGGAGGAGAATGGAAGATGAGGAGGATTGAGGTCGAGGAGGAAGGAGGATCAAGAACCTTGGTCTCGATGTCCGGCAGTACATGGTCAGTCTGTTGTTGGAGGAGCTTCCAGGACACAGTAAGGTCAACGGTAAACGTTACAGCTGCAACACCTCGTAGGACTGGTTGATGATGGCTTCTCTCGCCTCCTTGAAGATCTGGAGGAGAGATGTGAGATTCACCATCTCCTCATCGTCTTCTTCTTTATCTTCCTCCTCCTCCTCCTCTTCTTTATCTTCTTCCTCCTCTTCCTCCCCCCACCCCTGTCCTCATCGTCCTCGTCTTCCCTCCTCGTCCTCCTCCTACCAATTCCTCCACGGTCACGAGCTTCAGCTGAGCCAGCCAAGTGTCGAAGCCCATCCTCTGATCTTTTTCAATGCTGTTGACAAGTCAGGCAGCGCAACGACGATCAGTTGTCATGCTAACTTGACTGCCGTCTCCATCCTCTTCGCAAGAACTTGACCTGAGAGTTCGTCACGAAACCCACGAGTGGACAAGAGAAGCAGACAACAAAGGGGTGAAAGATGATGTGAGGAAGAGAAAGTGAGAAAAAGGCGAAGAACGAGGAAAAGCATGAGTAAGAGCAAGAGTGAGAGAACAAGACGGAGAGGAGGAGGAGGAGGAGGAGGAGGAGAGATACAGGGAGGGCGAGATCAATCACTGAAGGAGGATCAAGGAATGAATGACAGGAGTTTACCATCCCACAATCTCAACTTCCACTTGAACTTGTGCGGAAATTCCAATCCTTGGCGCGGCAGGATGAGGGGAGGGAGGAGGCAAAATGAAAATCTTGAGTACCGGCAGGGAGGATCTCGCTAATTTCTTCAGAGACTCGCATTTCAACCTGACGATCAGCATCACCCCCTGCCTTCTTTTCTCCTCTCCTCTCCTCCACTGCCCTGCCCTGCCCTGCCCTTCTCTCCCCTCCCCTCCCCTCCCCTCCTCTCTTCTCCTCTCCTCTCCTCTCTTCTCCTCTCCTCTCCTCT
>NW_005434600.1:361673-379365 GCF_000315625.1 Guillardia theta CCMP2712 | reverse complement strand
GGAGGAGGAGGAGGAGGGGACAAAGGGGATGAGAGAGTGGGGGAAGGAGCACAATGCTCACTTGTTTCCCAAGCTTTGCCCGGTGAATCCGACAGATTTCGGAGGAGGAGCGTTTCTGTCTTGTACTGTCTGATCAAGGAGATGAGAACGGGAGGGCGAGGAGGAGATCGACTACAAGGGACGGGAGCAACGCAAGCTGTTGGATGATTCCTTCAGCCTCCTCCTCTTCATCTTTCTCCTGCGAGGAAAGGGCCACGTGACTGCGGAAAATCGACACAGCAAGATCGAAAGGATCGAGAGGAGAAGTGGAGGGTGGCAGGGGGAGGGGGAAGGATAGAGGACGGAGGAGAGAGGGAGGGAGTGATGTGAGGGGAGGAGGAGGAAACAATGAGAGGAGGGAGGAAGAGAGAACAGGGCAAGGAGCACGGGCAGGGATCGTCTCACCTTGAGCTCATTGAACGCGTCCTCGTCTACTCCCTCGTTGGTGATCTTAAGGACAAAAGGCTCCTGAAACACAAACAGGATGAGTCAAATGCCTCAAGAAATATGAAATCGTCCACTGAAGATCATAGGGTTTCCAACACAAACACACAAATTTTGCGACCAAAGCGTAAACATTCAAAATAAAGGGCAAAGTTTCGAGCTCACGGCCACAAATAATGTGCAATCGCTCGAACGGTTTCATCAGATGAACCATCCCAAAGAACATTCCCAACAAGAAGCAATGAAAGGGCCAACTTCACTCACAATCTCCGCGTCATGACCGTCGGAGTCGTTCCAGTCTTGTCAAAAGCATTAGACGCGACCCTCGACGGCTCCACTGACCCAAGTAAACGTCGTCCGTGTCTCGAATCAATCTGAACCGAGCAATGATCGGCAGGTCGACCAGCGACAAAGACTCTATAAGAATCGTCAGGTCAACGTCCTCAGGTTCCTCAGTCTTGTGTGCCTATCTCCAGATGTTGGCAAAACTCGTCTTCTTGCAGTCTGCGTCATTCATTACGATCAGCCCAACACTTAAACAAACTTCTTCATCATCATACTACCTGTTGAGTTTCTCCTGGAAACTCATTTGCGCTGCAAACACTGAGACAAGCCGAATCCCCTGTTCATCATCATCATCATCACCATCACCATCACCATCACCATCACCATCACCATCACCGCCATCATTAAAAACAACAACGACAACGACAACAAAATTATCAATAACAATCACAACAACAGCAGCAACAACGTGATCATTTCCATCATTATCATCGTGAGTAGTCGTCTCCCTCTTTGCCACACATCTTCATCAAGGAAACATATTGTTACAAGACAACAAATCTTTTCTCACCTCATCGCCGATCTGAAGGTCGGTGAGGTAACTTTTCCCGACCTGTCTCCACATCAACAAACGAAATAGCAACGACGGTGACGTGTCACTTTGAATTCACGGATCGGGAGAGGGGCCATGGCATAACTCTTGTTCTGATCTCCCAATCAACGACAAGTACAAAAACTTTCAATGTGAACAAACCAGGTCTTCGCGATCTTCAATGGCTATCGAGAAGCTTCCAGTGACGTGAATCTGCAAGAAATGTCAGATCATGTTATCATATCATGTTACCATCACGATCACGATCACGATCACGATCAACATCTCTTTAGTGTTTCTCATTGTCATTCATGTAATCATTCTCATTCTCAATCCCATCACCCTCATATCAACATATCGAACAAGAGATTTCCTGCAGAGTTTGCGAGTAACCAGGGTGTCTGCTTCCCTTGACGTATCTCGACTGAAATCATCGTCATTGTCTCATCATACACGAAAACAAAAGATTGAACCAGAACTCCATTGTTGCCAGACTTGACACGCACAAGGGTTCCTGCAAGCAACAAATCTCAGCGCTGATTCCTTCTTGGACCTCCTCCTCCCCTCCCCTCGCCTCTCCTCGCCTCTCCTCGCCTCGCCTCTGCTCTGCTCTGCTCTGCTCTGCTCTGCTCTGCTCTGCTCTGCTCTGCTCTGCTCTGCTCTGCTCTGCTCTGCTCTGCTCTGCTCTGCTCTGCTCTGCTCTGCTCTGCTCTGCTCTGCTCTGCTCTCCTTTCTCATCCCCTCCTCCTCCTCTCCCATTCCTCCTCTCCTCTTCTCCCACCCTCACCTCACTCTCTCAGGCTCACCTTTCTGCTCATCAGTCGAGAAATCCTCTGGCAGGTTGTAGCCTCGAACTGTCCACATCTCACGTTCCCCCTCAACTCAACTGTCCTCCTCACCGGCCTCCAACGCAATCATCCGATCGTTGTTGCGCCGATAGCCATCATACCTCTTGGTCTCTCCATCAACCCTACATTCAAACAGCAATCATGCAAGTTGCCTCCCTTGCTATTGTCATCTCAATCATCTTCATGGTCATCCCCATCATCATTGCCATCATCATCATCATTGCTATCATCGCCATCATCATCGCCATCGTCATCATGATCATGATCATCATGACCATGACCATCGCCATCATCATCATCATCGCCATCATCATCATCATTGCCATTATCATCATCATCGCCATCATCATCATCATCACTGACTTGCTACGCAATCTTGATCGTATCTCTTGTCTCTTCATCGCCATCTTGATGCGTTCCCTAAAACATCATGTGAGATGACGGACTTCGCTTCCAACCTCCGACCTGTTCAGTTCCAAGTTCGTTTCATCCTTGACAACATCAACTTCATCTGATAGAAAATCTCATCATCCCACTTCAAGCTGATCCCTCTCCCTGTCTCTACTCCCTTCTCCTGCTGCTCTCCTTCCTTTCTCCTCATGCTCCTTCCTCCTGCACTCTCCAGCTCCTCCTCTGTCTTCATCCTTACTCTTCAGGCTCAACGAGATATCAAGATGATGTCTCAGCACGCCACCACCCTTGTTTGCCCCCTGCCATGAGTTCACCATACAGCTTCTCCCCTCCTGCTCCTTCCCACTTACCTTCAGCTCTAGAGTCTCGTCCGCCGACCTTCCCCCGCTCATCCTGAATGTCTTCAGCATCCTTCCACCTCCCATGGAGAGTTCAAACCGAGGAAAGATCAATCCTGTCATTCTCAGAGTGCATTTCCCTATAATCCTTGTCTTGTTTTCTCCAATGATGGAGTGAAGCTCGACTGCAACCAACAATCAGTCTCTCCACCATCGCAAGACAACTCATTGATCTGCCTTGCAACGACGTGGCAGAGTTCGGAAAATCAACAAGCAGCCTCGACTCAATGTTTGTCAAAGGACCCTGCACACCATGTCAGATCGGAACTCTCTTACATTCTTCGTGTTACAGTCAGAGTGATTGGATTCGTTCGTTTCTTCGCTTCCCCAGCTCCGAAGGTCAAGATGACGCTTCCTCCAGCCTGAAGGAAGCGTTCGCGTCAAGGTGAGATGGGACATACTTTGACTCGTCTCAAGTCACCTGAAGGTCCTCCCCTTGCAGCCGGTGAACCTGCACTTCTAGAACCAGGCCCGACATGTTGCCTGCTCGATCTCACAGAGACAAACCAGTGATCCTGAAAGACAGACAAGATGGTCAGAAATCGTGTGAGCGAATAGGATGAGGCATCAATGGTTTCTGGTATATCTCATGGAAGAACCACAGCAAAACAGTACGGTCCTCATGCCAGTGCATGCTCATGCTGTTATGTAGGAAAAGGGATGTGGTAGGACAGCATCATGCTGTTATGTAGGAAAAGGGATGTGGTAGGACAGGAAGATAGAAGGTGATGGAAATGATAGTGAGAGAGCATGGGCAAGACAGTCAGTGATCGTAAGATCTCTTGAAGCTCTCGGCGTGACATTACATGTAAACAGCCAAGAAGTGAAAGCATCAGGAAGTTGTTTGACGCTGTTTGTCGACAACAGCATTTCTGTTCAAACTTTCCCCCCCTCTCTCCCTCCTCTCTTCTGTCTCCATCAGTCTCTATTCTGCATGCGCATGCTTCTCTCTCTCTTTCCTTCTCTCTTCCTCTTCTTCCTCCTCATCGCCCATCCTTTACCTCAGACGAACCGCCTTCCCGCCATGATGATGGCCGTTGCTGGTCGTTACGAATCTGTAACGTCAACAATTCGTGATTGGACCCGGTACGCGGTCCGGGGGGCCGGCCCGCCCACTGCGGCACCGGCGAGAACGGAGTTCGGAAGCGCTGACCGGACCGTATCGGACGGATCGCATGCCAGCCGTGCCAGTCAGATAGCGCCGAGTTAACAAAACTGTCCTGTAAACCAAGACGACCCTTACGTGTTTTCGAGACGGCAATGTGACGGAATGTAGTACGTGCGACGAATTGAGGGGCCCGTCTTCCTAAGGTCCTCTCACGAGTCATGTCTTTGTGCCAGGCTTGGGTTTCACATCCTAGCACTGGTGATACAGTCTATCTACCGTGTCTTGTTGCAACTAAGGTCGTTATGATGTCTGCATTACTCGGCACAGTACAAGTCTAACAAACTTGCGGCCTGGCCTCTGTCAAGCGCGCCGGGCGGTCACCGGCCCGGTGACTCGGACGGCCCCGGCGTAACCCCGCCGGGCCCAAGTTTCATGTCAAGAGGAACAGTGAGTATTGAGGGGGTTCAAGGCTCGGCCCGGACTCAGGCCGGATGGCCCGGCGGCGGCCGCTGATGACTCAGCGACGCCTACTAGGCTAGGCGACACATTTCAGTCACGGTGAAATGTAACTTTAACATGCCATTAAGCTTGATGGCTTTTTCATGTTCAATTTTTCAAATCAGCCGCCGGCCGGTCGCAAGTCAACTTGCTGCCTAACTGCCACGGAGAACTCTAAGTTCTCGACCGCCTTTCAAGTTCTCGACCGCTTTCAAGTTCTCGACCGCCTGGTCTCCTCAGTTCTGGGGGCGATCCCACTGAGTAGCCTGCGTGTTGGCGTTGTAGTAGTAGTCTCTTCCGGTGGCCTCGTCCTTGAACATCTTGAGGAGAGTCTGGTAAGGAGGAGGAAGACGCTGAAGATGTACGCTCACCTGCCATCCTGCCGGAAGGGCGGCGGCGGCGGAAGCTTGGGGAGGGGCGGAGGAAGGGGAAGAGATGAATCCGCGAATCTGCAGTAAGGAGGAGGGAAGGGAGTGGGAAGGGAGAGGCGGAAGGGAGGGGGGAGAGAGGAAAGGCGTGGCGAGGCGAGAAGAGCAGGAGATCACAAGTCTTGTCAGAGTCTCCTCGATCACAGGTCTGCTCGAAGGATCACCGTGTCATAGACGGATTCAGGGTAGTCCATCTGCACTTGAAACCCTGCGCTCCCTGGGACGGCCTTGAACGTCTTCCCGGTCTCCTGCACTCATCTCTCTCAGCTGGACGTCCTCCCAACCTGCACCCCAGCTGACCTCTGCCCAGCTGTTCGCCTCCTCCGAGCTGAGGTACTTGTCGTTGGTTCCCCAGGCCACCAACACGGGCAGCTTGCTCGAGCTCGCCATCTTGGTGACGCGGGAGCTGGAGATGAGTCAGCTAGCGCTCCAGGAACGAGCCCAGGAGCTGCTGCTCACAGGATAGCGTCATGGTCGTAGCGCTTCATGGCATCAACTACAGCCTGTAAAGGAGGAGGAAGAGGAGGAGGAGAAGGAGGAGGAAGAGGAGGAGGGAGGAGGAGGAGGAGGAAGAGGAGGAGGAGGAGTCGAGGTTAGAACATAGATGGTAGGACGTTGAATTTCACCAATCCCGGCATCATGCTTTCAAGGAAGGGTTCGCGATAACGATCAGCATCCTGCGCATGTTCGCTCAGCATTGCGGGGGAGGAGAGTGGGAGTCACTGACAGCGACGTCCATGGCGTAGGCGCTGCCGGCCTCAAGGAACCTCTCAGCTCTCATGGCGTCCTGTTGGCAAGAGGAAGAAGTCAGTTCTGTCGCTGGAAGAGGTAGAGAAGGCGGCGGATCACCTGAGCGACGAAGGAGGAGACGAAGGGAAGCTTGTACTGCTGCAGCTCAAAGGGAAGTTTGGTTCCGGTCTGATTGCAGTCAAACTCTGTGGGAAGCTGCCTTGAGATTCACCTTGATCGGGGTGTTGAGCACAACAATCTTGTCAATCCTGTCCGGGTTTTCGAACGCCCACAGAAGAGCATACTACAAACACTTCATCAGCCCTTGAACAAGCCTCTCATTAGCAAGGATCTTACCTGGCTGTACACGAAACCTTGAACAACAAGGGTAACTCGTGGAACATTTACGGCCTGCGGTGCACAACTTGTCATCCGAACTTCACGTGTCAACAAGGAGAGGATGTGCATGGTGGAGGATGAGAGATGAGAAACAAGGGGCTGAGGTGAAATTTCAATCCTCCTACATCAAGAAAGCTGCTGAAAACTTGCTTGATATCCTTCTCGCTCCATTCAAAGTCAAACCCTGGCTGCAGGCAAGGTCGTCAAACTCACAACCAACGTCAAAAAACCAACAAGGTCTGACCTGCGGCCAGGCAGAGTAACCAGATCCTGGCATGTCGAGCGCAAGACACGGTTGACCCTGCGATGAAACTTTGTTCATCAATTCCCTCCACGACCAACTGTGATCCAAGATCTGTCCTGCATCGTCAGCCCTAGCAAGAAACCTCCTCCTTCAGGTTTCCTCACCCCGTGAACCATCAGCACGGGGCTGAGTCTGCTGTTCTCAACATCGCCCATCTGTCTGGTATCATTCAACCAGAGTTTAGCACCCTCACCGTCCCCAACAATGACTGAAGCACCTGTAGTAAATCTTCAGGGCGTTGCCGTTCTTGCCAGGAATCGTCGTCTCCCGGCTTTCTGCAGTCTTCCCCTTTCCACGAAGTGCGATCATCATCTCTCCGACATTTCCTCCCCCCTGAAGCAGTGAGATCAGACAGGCTTGCGTCAGGGACGAAGCTTGATGGGAAGGAGGCAGAGGTAACAAATTAGAGGACGGTCAGTGATGATTCAGGGTAGGGGACGAGAAGCAAAAACGAGAGGAGAACAAGACTTCATAGAGGGAGAGATCAGCAGGATAAAGTACAAGCTTACAGCAGCGCTATTGATGAATTCTGTATCGTAAATGGCGTTCTTGCTAGAGGGGTTGTTGTTCGCCCAGCCAAAGAGGCCCTTCGCGTTCTCGCCATAGTTTCCATCCTGAATGGCAAACCCTTCCTTTCCTGAGCCGGCCAAGTTCGACGGCTGTTCATACAAGAGTTACATTATGGATGCGGCTCGTCACTCGCTCCTCCTCACCGTGGTAGCCTTCTGTTGCGAAAATTCCTGGTCCATCTCTGCCAGTAGTCTCTGCCGCTCTTCTCTCTCCTTCCTGATCTTCTCCTCTCTTTCCAGTCTTGCAGCTTCTCTTTGCATCCTCTCCTCCTCTGTCCAGCGCATTGCAAGCCCGACTACGCTGGGTTTCGCTGATCTCGCCAGGCACGATCGTCCGACGTTGCGAATGGGTGAACCCAGGCTCTTCATGGATCCAAGAGTGTGCCTGGTAGCTAGGAAACAGGAAGGAGCAGGAGCCCAGGCCATGCTGCATCCTATCATCGCCATGCCATAGCAGATCACCAGCATCTTCGTCGCCTCCTCCTTAGCCATCGCACCCCACGCCATGACTCCAAACTTGTAAGAGCGTACCTCACACCCCTAAGTACCCCACCCCTGTAGTGAATTCTGAACCCACCAGTAATCCATGGGGGCACGACTACCCTACCTGGAAAAGACATGAAGCAATTGCTCACCCCTACCCCCTTCCTTCATTCATATTACTTCGCTCGAACTGTATTTTTGACTACCCCATAGTGCGCAAACTGAGTTGCTGCTACCTACCCCCATGACCTTATGACCCCACCCGATTGACGCTGACCCTACCCACCCCAGTCCATTTCTACACACTTCAGTTTAGTTCTTTAATCTAAACCTAGTCCACTACCCCACCCTACCTTTCATATCACAATTATGTTGAAAATTCACGGTGGTACCATACACCCACCCATTTTATAATTCTTAAGAGGGTGGGGTAGCACACGCCCTGGCAGGGATTTTGTCAATGAAGAGGGATTTTAGAGATCATGCTGAGCGAGGGTGGAGGAGGGCAGAGAAGAAGATGCAAGGATAGGATAACAAGATGTGAAGACAAGGGAAAGAAGCATGTTGAGACAGGTAGAGACGAGTTGTAGTTGAGACAGGTAGAGACGAGTTGTAGTTGAGACAGGTAGAGACGAGTTGTAGTCTTCAGAGAGCAGGATACCTCAGACAACAGTACCAAAAATTTGCAGATCGAGGGATGGTGTTTGTGTCAGTCAAGATGGGATTCAGGCTATCATTTCAAATCACGGGGGAATACAGGGAAACGAAAGAAGATAGCAAATGGCACACGTAGGAAGCGTTCGAGAAGAGACCTTGACATAGTGCAATGGACAGGAACTTTCGAAGCGCAAGTACGCAGAATCCTATCGGATTTCAAAGGTGTCTCCACAGAATGATATATTGAGTCAAGACGCAATGCTGGCTAAGTTTTGCCGGCTGAACCACACTTTCCACGTGCCTGTCTACAAAGATGGGCCAGATTGGTTCAGGTAAGGCGACGTGCGAGTTTGTCATGGGTGAGATTCTTGGACAGCTTTTGGACGCATGCTCTGGGCTTCGTGCTCAGTCTGATAGGCCTCCTGTTGTTAGTGTTGAAAGCATCTACGGTAGGCGCGGCATTGAAGTTTCTGTTGGGCTGACTGGGGGGCGATGAGCAGCCCATTTCGCAGTTTTCATGCGGTTTGTATGGCTGCTGCATGTGCGTTCTCTTCTTTGCCAGCGCTCTCCATCACATGGTCAAGAGGCCTGCGGGGAGAGAGATGTCGGATCTCCTTCGTCGCTTCGATCACATCTCGATCTATCTTTTCATCGCAGGGAGCTGTAAGACATGACTGCCCACTGCTCGTCTTTTCACTTTTCTCCGATTCTCTTCTGACTGTTGTCCACACTAGACCGATTCTCTTCTGACTATTGTCCACACTAGACACGCCGATCTGCATGCTTTCTTTGAGGACCAGGGCCGCTACCTACCTGCTTGCGATCGTTTGGAGTTTGACCATCGCTGGGATAGTGCAGAAATCCACTCTCCAGGTTAGAGAACGAATCGACGTGGAGGTCCAAACAAGTTGACCCTCTCGCAGTTCTCTCCGCGATGGGCCACCATTGGAACTTGTCTGAGCTCCCTGTTTCTTTGTCCAACAAGCTCACTCTTCTTGCCGTCCAGATGTCTTCCAGGGATGGATCTGTCTTTTCTTGTGGACCCCTCTCCACCAGGCCTTCTCCCCAGACGAGATTCACTACTTAGTCGCGGGTGAACGTTCTGTGACCATGATCGCCATCTCAAGAGCAGCAGGCGGCCTCCTTTACACTCTTGGCGCTTTCGTCTATGCCACCAAGTTCCCCGATCCCTTGCCCAACGTGGTGAGATGCCTTGTGCAAATCATGATTGCACGTAACTTGCTTGTCACTCATGACGTTTGCAGGTTGGCTTTCATGGTCTGTGGCACCTCTTCGTGCTCCTGGTCTCTTTCTGTCTTCCTTCTCTCTCAAGCCCCTCAGCCGTTGATTGACTTGTTCCGCTTTAGGGAGCTTCGCAACACTTCTGGTTCATCTACAAATTTGTAGCCTAAGATCCTAATCAACATCAGACCTCCAGTCACAGTAGCCTACTGTCACTGCGAGCCTGCTGTAGAACTAACTAGATCAGTAGAGCCAAACTACTACCTAATAGAACTAAACCAGTTCAGACTCGTCACTTGAAATCACGCCGCCCTCAGAGCTAGCATGATCCGACCGGCACCGAGTGTCGCCCGGGCCAGTTCCTCAGTTCAACTTGGCAAGTTTCAAGTTTTTGTGTACCGAGGCCGGCCGGTCACTGACCTGTACCGTACGCTGGGGCGGCCGGGCCCGCCGCCGGGTCCGGGTCCGATCCGATCAGTGCAGAGTCTGACCGTGGCCGCATTGAAAAAGTC
The DNA here is from genome assembly GCF_000315625.1 of Guillardia theta CCMP2712. Taxonomy (NCBI): domain Eukaryota; class Cryptophyceae; order Pyrenomonadales; family Geminigeraceae; genus Guillardia; species Guillardia theta. The sequence goes on along the minus strand of NW_005434600.1, from coordinate 369,419 downwards.
CAGATATAAAAGTTTACTCAAAGAGTAATGGTTATGAGATAAAATCCCACGTCATTCAAATATAAAAATATTTAAAATGATTGTACCAGTTCGTCCGAGAGATGTCCGTACAAATCTCGCAGGTGGGTAATAAAACTAAAACCCACATATATTGAGTAGCGGCCCCCCGCCATGGCAGCAGTTTTGTGCCTCGTGGCACTAATGGCGCTGCCTTCCGCATCTTCAGGAGCCCCTCTCCGCCTCCCCTCCCCCGCCTTTCCTTCTTCTTCTTGCTCCATCCCTCCATCCTCCTCTTCCTCCTCCTTGTCCTCTCGATCCTTCTCTCCCGTTTCTCGCATTGCAGCCTTTGCCTCCCCATTTATCTTTCCAAACATGCTCCGTGGATTTTCTCGTCCATCGATATCGCAGCTATGCATGCAGCAAGAGCCCAAAGGCCCACGAAAGAGGAGCTCTCGCAAGAGATACGGTTCTCAGCTCCCTGGATTGACGGGAAGGCCATTGGGGAAGGCAAAGAGGAAGCTCCTGGAAAGACTGGATAACGAGGAGGAGGAGCTGGATACTGTGCGCGATGAGCTCAAGAAGAGACTGGCCGAAGAGAGAGATACAAGTACAGCTTGGACGAAGACCAAGGTATGCTGATTCTTTATGTGATCACCTCCGAGTTTCTCTCGACCCCGACGTGTCCGACTGACCCCTTCGTCAGGAATTCCTGGATATTCAACAGAGGTGGAGTAAAGAATTTAACAGTCCTAGCAAGGACACTGATGAAGACGACATTGTTGGAAACACCAACGTGTTTGAGTGGAAGCAGGTGAGCTAGATCAAGTAGGCGGATGCAGCTCATGATATTCACGTCAAACTCAGGTGAAGGATCCTGAGAGCGGCGATGTGTACTTCTGGAACATCAACACCGACGAGACGACGTGGGACGTCCCAGAGGGAGTGGAGGCAAGTGTTTCTTGTGTTGTTTCTTGTGTTGCTTTTTGTGTTGCTTCCTTGGACGTTTGTCAACTCCCTCCATAGCGTGCATTGACATCTCCGATAGGTTTTGGGAGATCTCACCCCCTTCAGGGGTTTGACGATGACCATTGCAGGCAAGACGACAGCAAGAGTTTGTTTCCTTCTCAACCGTTTCTTCGCAGACCCAGCAGGAACAGAGGGAGTCAAATGGATCTGCACACAGAAGACAACGGGACATGCCCACAACGGCATCTTCTTTGAGGTTGTCTAACGAGGGATATCCCTTTCCCTACTCCTCCCGCCTTCAATTTCCTTAGATGCAAGAGTCCCGATTAGTATGCACTGCCTCACAAGCACTCCAGGTCCAAGCGAAAAGCGCTGATGTCTACATCACTGGCGTGAGGACGGGCAGGTAGGACGTGCGCTGGACAGTCATGAACATGACGAGCTGGACAGTCATGAACATTCCGACATCTACGTCACCAAGTATCGAGTGTTCGTGCGAGATGGGCCATCTTATGGCCACGAAATGTCGAAGTCAGGATGGAAGCAGGTGCTGGCTCTTGTGTGATCATCGTAGATTCGTCGATTCTCCTCTATTACTGGAATTGTTGTTTATCCGTGATTTCTTTCCTGAATACTTCCTTTCGTTGAATTTCGCTCATGGAAGCTGTCATCGCTCTTTGCTTGTTTATTCCTTACCGCTTTTATCGTTATTTCTGGATGGTTCGTTGTCGTTACATTTCCCTGTAGCTCCTTTCTGTCTCCTGCTCACCAAACTTGCTCTTTCGACATTTTTCTTCCTTTCCCACTGATCTTCTTTGTGCAGGTTGGCATGAAGAATGTGAAGGCGTTGGTCAAGAGAGTGGGCCCCAAAAAGGTGAGCAGATCTGTCCCTCAGAACTCTCCTGGGCTGACCTTCCTAACCCTTATGTCAGTGGGATGCTTTTGGGTTTCCAAGGCAAGTGAAGAGGACGGTGGAAGGGGTCAACAAGCTACTTCCTTCGATCTCAGACCTTGTGAGAGTGCTTGTGATCGAAGCCAAAGATGACGAGCTGATAGGATGAAAACCCGGAGCTTTTTTACGGCCCGCTGCCTCTCACTGAAGCTATCCGTGTACCTGCCGGTCAGACAGTCTCGATTGCCATCTGGTGAGGACTTTTTGAGTTTCTACTGTGTCTGCAAGCTTGTCAGCTCTCGTGTTGGAGGTTGACTGGCAAATCATTAAGGTGTGAAGACATGCTGGGGATCATCTTGAGGAAGAAGGACCCTTGGATGAACAACGGGAGACGTCGGACAAGGCGTTACGTGGGAGGATTTTTTGACAAGGTGACGTCACTGGGCTGATTTTGATAGAGTGATGTTTGTTTCTCAAGGGAGAAGTCACTGACGAGAATGTCGATATGACCTTGAGGTCGGGCCTCGTTCCGACAGAGGTGAATTCATTTGACCTCCAACACTACAGCTGACGAATCTTTGCAGGCAATTTTTTCAAAGGTTTTGAATCCTGAGGGATACATGGTGCTGCTTTTGTTGACAACCAGGGTTCCCGTCCTTGCTGACCTGTGTCACCAGGGATTCGTTGGAGTATTGGAGTACGTTCTAGACAAGAACTTTGTTCCAGAATTTCCCAGCCCAGAAAACTTGGAAGGAGAAGATTTGGAAGACGAGGAGCTAACTCAAGATGGGACTGCAAATACGAGTGAGGAGGCGTCGCCTGAGGTATTCGTTGTCCTCTCCTTGTACCTACTGGATTTTTCCTGCACTGCCCTTCCCTTCCCTTCCCTTCCCTTCCCTTCCCTTCCCTTCCCTTCCCTTTCCTGCTCCTCTCAACTTCATTCATTCATGTTGCTTTTCTTCTCATTCATCCCCCAGGCATTGAACGAGGACTTGCTCGGAGACGAAGGTAAGGATCAGACAGCAACAAAGTCTCCGATGGCTCACTCATCGCAGAAGAGGAGGAACAGGAAGAGCTAGACGAAGAAGCGATCAAGGCATTGAACGAGGGCCCTCAGCATCTTTTCTTTGGTCCTCCTCCTGCTTGTTCAGCACGATCAACCCTGACTCAAGTGCTAAGGCGGGGACAAGGAGGGGAGCCAGAAGTCAGGAGCTGAAGGACAGGTCGAGCTCTTTCTGGGCTGCTTCCTCAACGACAAGGATCTCGGGGAGCTCGCCATCGACGCGTCCACAGAGTGAGCAGATCTCAGAGTGCAGGCCAGCCCGTTGCTAACTACAAGTCAGCTGGGAAGAGCTGAAGACTGAGCTGGAGGATCTGGTGGGGTCGCCTGCCTCATTCACTTACCAGCGTCCAGACAGTCAGTGTCCCGTTTTACCTCGAGTGTCTCTCGCTCACTCCGTCCCGTCCTCTAGGTGACAAGACCGTCAAAGTCAATGATGAGAAGAGCTGGGCTGCTTGCAAGGACCTTCTCACCGATCCTCAGATGGACCTCGAAGGTGGTTCCCTCCTTGTCGCCTCCCCCCTCCTGTCGTGCCCTTGCCCCGCTCTCTCCTCATAGATTTTGTTTTTCTCTCCATCCCCCTTCGCTCGCTCTCCTCCGTTCTTCGTACCCTACTCTCCCTCCCTTCTCCCTCAGTTCTTTGTCTTCCTACCCTCCATCCCTTGCTTTTCCGTTTCTCCTCTCCTCCCTTCACCTCTCTTCCCTACCCTCTCCTCATTCTCATACTCCTAGTCCTCTTCCAGTATCTCATTCTCTTCAAACCTCACGTTGTTGTCCAGGCTACATAGAAATCGACATCATCAAGCAGTGAGCTGCTGTTTACGGTGGCTTTTGCTGCTCTGCTGCTCCTTCCCAGCAGACCTCCACCTATCCGCCCCTCTCTTCAAGGTTTCCACGATGATGCAGCAAGGAAGGCCAACATGTGGTGCATAGATCAGATAAGAGATGCAGTTGATAGAGAGGATGGTGAAGTATCTTTACATATATCAGTACGTGAAGTCTATAACCTACTGGTAGACACGCTTAGGGACACTGACCGCGGGTGACCTGCCATGTCGCCACGTTGGTTCCTCCTGCAGGCAAGGCAACACACTGTCCGATGTTGCCAGCCAGGGAGGAGACGAGCGTTGGGTTGAAGCGAGCAGCGACGTACGTATGCGTGTCGGCTGCCCCTGCCGCCACCAGGGGAGCAGAAGGGCGCTTCATTCCAGCGTTGCTCAGGTAGACCTGTCCTGGAGGGCAGGGAGCGTTTTGATCGTAGATGAGGACGTCGGGGTCAGCCTCAGCAATCACTGGAGCCTTGTAGCAGGACTTAGGGGGAGAGTCTTGCGCCACGTGAAGGGCGCAGGCGAGGGAGACGAGGGAGAGGAGCAGGAGAGATCGAGCAAGCATGCCTGTCCAACAGAACAAGTAAGTCAAAGAGGCCTAGGAGAGGGATTTTGGCACATATTTGTCACTGCCACTGCCGCTGCCTAAACTATGAAACTCGTCAATGCATGGCTGCCTAATATCCTCTTATCTCTACCTATTTCCATCTCTTTAGAAAAAAATTCTGCTTCTCTCGCATGTCTCCTTGTAATATCAAAACGGCGGCTTATCATCCAACAACTTCCTTCCTCCAAGTCGCTCCTGGCTCGTATTACTTTCCTGTCTTCTCTTCCACTCCATCTTCCTTTCCTCTTCCTCTTCCTCTTCCTCTTCGTCTTCATCCCCTCTCCCTCTTCTCCCTCCCCTCTCCTATCCCCTCCCCTCCTCGCCACTTCTCTCCTCTACTCATTTCCTTATCCAATTTCAGACTCCACCTGCCACCACCCACCTAATCGAGTACCCTTCCAGTTTCACACCCATCTTCTCATACCCTACCTCCAGATTTACGATTAAGTACCCAGTACTTATACACGATCTCTTTATCTTTTTGGACCCCTACCCCTTGATTTAAGGTGCCAAGCACCTGGGCAGTCAGCATTGGGGTAAACACGACCAGGGTAGTAAATTTGACGGAAGAGGTATGATGAAGGGGGTACAGGTTAAAGAAGAGGTACTTACTACCTGGTAATTCTCCCCTCCAAAGTACCCCTACTTTTCATCATGGCAGGGTGCTGACCCACCCCTCCCACACACATCCCCTGCTAAACATGCAAACGTCGCTTATCTTTCCACCCCTGTCCCATCCTCCCAGCTGGGTGGCTGACGGTTATTATCAGGCTATTTCGTAACGGTTAGCCTCTCGCCCGGAGTCTGCCCGGCCGGGCCCGACCGCGGGCCGCCGGGGCCCGGTTGAAAATGTGCAGTGCAGCACCGGACCAACCAGCTAAAGGTTTATATGAGCATGGCATGTGCGGCCAAGGGAACGAGTGAGTGAGAAAGGAGAGAGGAAGAGGAAGAGGAAGAGGAAGAGGAAGAGGAAGAGGAGAAAGACAGATCCAGTGACCAAGGACCGGCACAAGTTGGACAAAACCAGAAGAAAGAAACCCCACCAACCTACATGAGGTTGAATTCGAAGTAGATTGACAGGCTCTGCTTCATTTGAGCAAAGGAGAGGGGAAGGAAGAGGGAGAGAAAGAAGAGAACCGACAGGCAAAGGCAAGAGATTGCTATTCGTCAAAGCAGCGGGCGCTCTCGCTGCCCATGGCTTCTATGTCGAGAGTTTCACAACTGCAGAATGAGAAGCCAATTTCACAATCCAGGTGAGCAAAGAGCTTGAACGATGCTTGCAGCCCTGAACCATCTTGCCTGCAGGAAGTTACTGGCCCTGCTCTCGCTCCTGTCGCTCGTCTCAACCTTCCTTGCTCCCCTCCTCGTTCACAAGCTCCTTCCCTTCACGCTGGGATCTCGGGTCTTGTTGTCGGACTCGCTACAACCCTTGTACACGGTGAGGACAGGGAGGAGGAGAGGGGATGAGAAGAGAGAAGAGAAGAGAAGAGAAGAGAGAGAGAGAGAGAGAGAGAGAGAGAGAGAGAGAGAGAGAGAGAGAGAGAGAGAGCGAGAGGGGAGGGAGGGGATGTAGAAATAACGAGATTGGTGCAGGGCGAGTTGACTCTCTCCAACTTGTCATGCTTTCTGTTCTACACGTGCTGGTTACGTGTAACGTCACTTGCTGTCAATCCCAGACATAAGATCAGGTTGCTGCCTGCCTGCTTGCCTGCTTGCCTACCTGCCTACCTGCCTGCCTACCTCAGTTCATTTACCTTCATTCCTTCCTCCCTCCCTCCTCTTCATCTGACATCAGTCAGTCAGTCAGTCAGTCAGTCAGTCAGCCAGTCAGTCAGCCAGTCAGTCAGTCAGTCAGTCATTTTTCTGTTGTCCTTCTTTTGTCTATTCTCACTCGCTTTCCATCAGGCTTGAGACAGCTGCGAATTGGATCTCGCCAGTGCGCTTATTGACAAAATTCATCGGAGCAAACTCACTATCTTTGCAGGTTGTCATCATGAACGCTTTTTTCCCTCTCATCTTCCAGATCTTTCTCATCGTCATCAGGTTGAATTCTCTTGTGTAAGTCCTGGCCTGACATGTGCCTGTCTTGGAAAAAATATCTTGGAAAAAAATGCTCCAGCTGTTATGGATTGCAAGAATATGGCGACATCATGGAGCGAGGGTACCAGAAAGACAATTCTGAACACAACACAACAACAACAGAAACAACAACATCGTCGACATCTCCGTCATCATCAACAACACCAGCAGCACTCTCAACATCGGCTTCATCAACATGGCCAAAAATGCATGAGATCAGTCGTTGTCTTCGTTTGCATTCCTTGAACCTCTTAATCGGAGGCTCCTCCCTCTTCGGGTTGCTTTTCCTCCATTTTCTCTCGTCCTCTGATTCTTCTTCCTCTAGGTCCTGGACTTTCTTTGTCGGATCAATCTTTTTCTCCCTCTTTGTCCTCGTTGTGTCTTCATCCAGCGATCGGCAAACTTTACGAGAGGTCCCTCTTCTCCTTGTTTTCACCTGCTCCTGCTCCTGCTCCTGCTCCTGCTCCTGCTCCTGCTCCTGCTCCTGCTCCTGCTCCTGCTCCTTTGCCTGCCCCTCTTGCTTCTCCTGCTCCTGCTCCTTGATCCCTCGTGCCTCCCTCCTCCACCTTCTCCTCCGCTGGCTCGATCTCTCTCGTTTCTTCGCTCTTGACCTTTGGCACCTTCTTCTCTCTTGACAAACTTTGCAGAGCGGGAGGTTAAGAGTGTTGGGGTTGATGTACGTCTCAGTGATGTCAGGACTGGCAAATGTAAGATGCTGCTGCTGCTGCTGATGATGATGATGACGATGACGATGACGATGACGATGACGATGACGATGATGATGATGATGATGAGAAGGAGGAGGAAGATGTTTTAGCTGACCATCATCTCAAGATGTTGTGCTTCGGTCCCAACGGTCATGGATGGATCCTCGTTTGTCTCTCTTGTTCCTGGATCGGAGATGGAGGTCAAAAAGGGAGGGGGGGGAGGAGGAGGAGGAGGAAGAAGAAGAATAGATTCTGACTTTTCTTTGGTTCCAGGTGCTTATTTCATCGGGGGGAAGTACGGGAGGCACAAGTGTCATCCAGCTGTACTCAAGTCTTGTAACCTGTCTAAATTTTCTCAGCTTGCTGACAGGTCAGCGCGGGGAAGAGCTGGGAAGGGATTTTTGCTGAGGGCTTCTGGGCGATTGTAAGACGGTAAATGTCAACTGAAAAAAAAGTCAGAAGAGCTCGCAGGTGACATGCTTTGGAATTCGATGGATTCAGTTGTCATGGAGAGAAGGGTAATCTTGAATACATGTAGTGCTGATAGATGAGAAGGAGAAAATGGGTGGAAGGGAAGGGAAGGGAAGGGAAGGGAAGGAAGGAAGGAA
>NW_005434600.1:351509-358747 GCF_000315625.1 Guillardia theta CCMP2712 | reverse complement strand
CGGCGGCGGCGGCGGCGGCGGCGGCGGTGGTGGTGGAGAAGGAGGAGGAGGAGGAGGAGGAGGAGGAGGAGGAGGAGGAGAAGGAGGAGGTGGTGGTGTTATTGTTGCTCTATCTGCGATCTCTTCCTTCCTCTTCTTTGCTCCGCGCCATCTTGTGCTGATGTTTTATTCGTTCAGGTTGTATTTCAACGAGTCAACAAAGTAGAAATATGTTGGATCGTAATGTTGGCCAGGCGAACAAGATAGTTACACTATCTTGTGAAAACAAAAGAACAACAAAAGAGCCATAAACAAAGGAAATCACGATTGCACAACAACTTGCAGCGACTGCTTCAACACTGCTACATACAAGATCACCAACTCCGCTATTTCGGTCATTGCGAGAACAAGATCACGAGCAAGGACAAGGACAAGGACAAGAATGTCGTCGTCGTCATCATTATCATCATCATTATCATCAAGTTGTTCTCATTCTCATTCTCATTCCTGTACTTGTTCTTGTTCTTGCTTGTTCTTGTTCTTGTTCTTGCTCTTGCTCTTGTTCTTGTTCTTGTTCTTGATCGACTTGTCTTGTTCAGATCCTCCACCCCCCCTGCCTCCTCTTTGTGGACCGCAAGGACCCCTGGTGGGGCCTCGCGTTCAGACCCTCCGTCCGCTTCAACGCCTTCACACTGAGAGCGAACAAGTTCGTCAGTCCCACGGACAAGAGAGATCAAAGTTCACAGTCTGAGGACTCGTCAAAGTTCAAAGTGTGAACGGCGAGAAGTTCAAAGTTTGAGGGATCAACATGCAGAACATGATAGAAGGATATATATCAGGGACGCTGTCAAAGAACTTTGAGGGGGAGAGTACAGTACTGGAAGAGGCTCTGCTGGTTGGACTTCAAACTTACCACGTCCTTATCTCATCGTAGATGCATGTGAGAATGACAGCTGCTGGTTCCTCGAGGGAAGAGAGATAGCTGCTGGTACGGGGAAGGGATACCAACTCGGTATCCCTCCCTTGCTCCTGCCCCGTGCTCTTGGTCACAAAGTTTGCTCCCTCCCTCTCAGTTGCATCTGCGCTGATTCTCCTCCTCTTTGCTTCTTCTCCCTTCATCTCCTTAACTCCAACCCCTCGTGATTTCATCCTGTCCAAAAGTTCATGGTAGGAACATCAGTGGTCAGACCATCACAATCGGTTGACATAGAGCTTGTGGGGTTCTCTCGCGACCTCCTCGAGAAGCATCTCAGTGGACGACCTTCTCCCTGATCCTGCATGATTCTCACATGTTCGAATATAGTCTTTCTCCGTCATCACCAAGAACATTTCCATCTGTCGATTTTCTCTTGCTGCCAAGGGCTTCTTGGAAGAAATCCGAACTCATCGGCTGCCCTCATACATGCAATCACTTCACGAACTATGTTCACAAGCTGGAAAGCTGTGAAAGGAAAGCAAAACATGAACTCTCTCAAAGTTGGACCAGACGTGCAGACAAGTGACTTTGAAACCTCTCGTTAAAAACTTTCACCCTTTTTGCATCCCCCTGCCCCTCCCCACCTGCCCCCCCTCCCCCGCCGCAGTCGCCATCACCTCCTCTTCCTTCTCCACCACCTCAATCGTTCTCTCCCTTGTATCTCTCTTGTACATCTACTCATCTCACTCCCTGCTCTCCTCCCCTTCCGCTTCCTCCGTTCAGTCTGCATGCTCGGAAAACTTCATTTGCCAACGACATTTCCTTGGCAGAATTCCTGTCGGGCAGTTCCATTCCCCACCCCACCCCTCTGTTTCATACCAATTATAGCTAAAAACACCCCTTCCAATACTACCCCCTTATCATCATACAAGTACCCCCCACTGCCCCTTCTGAGTACCCCATGCATCCAGCCATCCTCGTAGTCGCTAGCATGCTGGCTCGGCTACAAGTGATCTTTAAAATTAAAATAATTTTTGTATTGAGTTGTTTTATATATAAAATATTTTGTATAAAAACTATTACTCATACATCTCATTCAGTAACTGATGACTCCTATCATTTCAACAACAGTAGTTTCTTGTCCTCTTTAGTTGTACAATCAATATGCAGTATTTATAATTTTAAATCATTTTTAGCATTTGATAAATTCGTCGAGTAACGAAGCACCCTACCCTCGATTCATACTACCCTACCCACCACTTTGAGCTCGATTTTCGCTAGATATACCCCGGTACATCACATGGATTGACCTGGGGTACTCCGAGCCACCCCTTCTTATTCAATCCTCCTGTCCGGAAATAGATCATCCATGCCGGCTGTCCCGTCGCCCTGCGTCATGGTGAGCAAGGAAGGAGGAGTTGGAGGGAGGGGAGCGCGATGGAGGGAGGCAGAGACGAGTAGCACAGAGGGCTGATGAGATGAGTTGTACATGGCTCGGTGTGGGGAGAGACGAGGATGCAAGCGGACATCTAACATTAAGGGAGCGTGTCATTGCAAGGAAGGTGTGAGGGATCGTGAGGCGGTGATAGTAAATGAAGGTAAAGCTCAGTTAAAATAGTAGATGAAAGAATTATTCACAGTGATGAAGTAGAGAGAATTATGTTGCAGGCTCAGAGTGTTGAAAGGGGATGTTGTTCTTCCTAACGATATCCCCAACTCTTGCTGTTGTCTTGGAAAAAAACGAATCCATGATCTCCATCTCCTTGAGTCGTCTTCTAATCTTGATCTTCGTTCTCCTCCCCCCTGTGTTCTCCTTCCCCCTGTCATCAACGCAATCATGGAATCTTCATCTTTGATTTTGCTCTTCCCATCTTTGCAACCTGCAAACCGTCGCTCGCTTTATACTCGCAGACTGATGGTGGTTTTGTCGCAGGGCCCGGGGAAACAGATGGAGTATGGAAGCACTCTCGAGCACCAGGTGGATCAGCGCAATAACCGCAAGAGCATCATGTTTGCTATCTGCGCCTTGTCCATGGTCCTTGCCATCACCGCCCTGGTCGACCACTCTAGCGAAAGCCCTCAGTCAAGGCTAGAGAAGGTCTTGACAGGCTCGACTAAGGCTAAGATGCATGCGCTGTCAGTAGCCGCCTCGTTGGCCGCCAAGAAGAAGGCATCCGCGCCTCCTGCTCATCCTCAAGCCGCCCATGCAGCAGCACAGCCAGCGAGCAAGAAAATGGAGGATGCGCTCAAGGCCAGGAGCATTCAGAAGCCTTCACTCAAGCTGAGCCAGCACGCCGCCATGATGAAGGTCAAGATGGCACACGGAAACATGCTCCAGAGCAGCAATGAAACCGCAGCTCCTGCTCCTGCTCCTGCTCCTGCTGCTTCTGCTGCCTCAGAGTCTGAAGCAGCTCAGCCTGAGCAGGCGAGCGGGTCCAAGGGATCGGAGGAGCACGAAGGAGTCAGCGGAGAGGATGGGAATGTCGACGTCTCGGCCTTGAAGCCTACGGGAATTATGGGTGTGTTCTTCAACGAGAAGATTATGATCACTGCTGTTTGCGTGATCGCTGGGTTGTTGTTGGCCATCTGCTGCTTTGCCAAGTACGCAGACTGTGCTCTAGCATAGGATACAAGTGTAAAAGGAAATTAGATTGTTAAAGAATGAAGGGAGAGGTGATAGTTCCGTCTCTGTCATGCGCTCGAGATCCTCGCAAACTCTTTGAGTTGCTTCCTGAACCCTGCTTGCACAAGGAAAGATCAAACACACAGCTGCTGATACCCCCCATCTCATCACCCGCACCTTCCGTAGCAAGATCGAGAGCTGTCTTCCTCTTGTCGTTCCTGATCTTCACGTCGGCATTGCGGCTGATCATCATCCGCGCGAGTTCAGCATGACCCCAGCTCACCGCGATGTGCAGAGGGGTATCGCCCTCCTGCACTCAACCCCATCACCGTCCTCCTGCATGCACGACCCTCACGCACCTTGTCCTGCATGTCCACCAGCGTCGGGCTCTCGATGCCCAACACCTCTGCCTCGTCCATGAGAAGTTTCGCTACCTCTACATGCCCCTGCTGCGCACACCAGTGCAAACAGTTCCATCCCGCGAACAGCCCGTCGTGATCTACTTCCCTCAGCAGATCCTTGTCTTGCTCCAGAACCTCCTGCACCGCAGCATAGTCTCCGCAGCCTGCTGATGTGAACAACTTGGCGGCTCGTTCGTTAATAGTCAGACGTCTCCCGTCCAACATCTATACACTTGACGCAGCAACCTTGCAGTGTGTGTGTGAAATGGTGATGTACCACCTGTTGAATTTCGAGCACTTTCCTGGTCTCAAAAGTCAGTCAAGAGTTCTCGCATGTCGATCTTGATTTGTGTTTCTGTTCCAGTTCTAGGTTGCTGAGACAAGGTTGAATCGATTAAGCTGGATCAAAGTCTTCCAAACTTTCTTCTTGCCTTGGCAAAGAGTCTAGCTACGCACAATAACTATGACATCTCGATCAAATGTTCCTGATGTTACTGTAATTCCTCTTCTTACTCATCTTCTCCTTGTCTCTTTCCGATCTCTCCCTGTTACGTTTTACTTGATCCAGCTTGTTGCTCTCAAACTCCACACATTCGCTCCCTTTGCCATCTGTCCCAACCCATCTCCGTCCTCTCTCCCTCCCCTCACTCTCAGTCACCCTCTTCCTGCCTCTCCCTCTCCCTCTCCCTCTCCCTCTCCCTCTCCCTCTCCCTCCCCTCCCCTTCTTCCCCTCCTCTCCCCTCCCCTTCGCCGTTTTGCTTAATTTTTTTGGCGCCAAACGGCTCATAAAGTGGGGTGGGGGTGGAGCTAATATTGACATAACGGGTACTTTTGATATGAAATAACAGGGTATATAAACCGGGTATATATCAGAAAGGGGTGGGTCATAAATGATATTCCGAGGCCTCTGGCAAGCTAGTCAACGTAGCGACCAAAGTCAAGGAGGGGGGGAGAGGGAGGGAGGAGAGGAGGAGGGAGGAGGGAGGAGGGAGGAGTAACGAGGTTGAAGACAGTCATCTGCCATGAGTCAAATCGCGTTCCTGACATGCTGGCAGGGCTGCTATGACGTTCAGCACGTAGTACTTTCAGCATGCTTGCAGACACGCCTGGAAGCATCCTTGAGACCTGCCGGAGGAGCGATCAAGGGGCAGTCGAAGACGAGGCATGCGGAGAGAGTCTGTCGGAGCTCGAAGACGACGATCTCTTCAGAGGAGCCGACGTTTTCAAGTTCCGATTCCAGCCCCCGGCAGGCCATGGGGAGAGAGATGTTGACTGCCGTTCGTTAAAGTCGATGCACCAAGACATGAGGCGTTTGCTCAAGTTGGCGATCTCCGGTAAGAACTGAGAGGACTGATCTGTTCGCCTCAACTCCTAGTGCACTTGTTGTCAACAAGTTTCCTCCTCCTCTCACCTCTGACAGCTCATCGTTGTCAGGGGTGTCGACCATGGTGGAGAGCGTTTCGTCGGCATGCAAGCTAGTGGAGAGGCATTGTTCGGTAGAAGGGAGATCGGACGAGAACAAGTTGTCTCTCCTGGAGATGTCGGGGGAGCTGACGGATCTGAGGAAACATGTACTGTGTGCGATGCAAGGGAGCTTGTTCCTTGACATGGAGATCGCGAAGAAGACGAGGAGTGAGAAGATTGGATGTTTGAAACAGCTGCAAACATTCCACGCAAGGTGCCAATCGCGCAAGGTGGTAGCCTTGGTATTTCGATCCTGGAGGTCATGTGCAAGACAGCACGAGTCAAGAACAATTTGGCTGATGAACAAAGTTTCGTCTTACCTCGCATGCTTCAACTGCAAACGAGCCTTTTCTTGTTGGAAGGTGATGTGGAGATGTCAGGCTATCATGTGAGTTTGGAGGGAATGTCTCTGAAAAGCAAGTCTGATCCTTGTTTGTGTGTTGTCAGGTTGCGAAGGAAGATTGTTATCTTGCAGACTTGGTACCTTGCCGCTGAAAACAGGAGGAGGTTGAGGGTGGAGATGTGGACGTGTATGGATGCTGGAAGACTGAGAATGAAGGGAAGGGTCGTGCAGGAGTGGAAACGTGTCATGAGCGAGGGCAGAGAAACGAGGCTGTTCGACATGTTCCTCTCGTCTACCAGCAGGACAAGAGCAGCAAACAAACTGGACAAGTGAGAAGAGTCGGAGGAGACGTGGGAGGGTGCGAGGTTGAAGTTTCAGGCAGGTTGTTGCGGTCCTATCACATTATTGCATTCAGCACTTCTTCGCAGAAACAGCAAGTGGTTGTCAAAGTGAACAGATGCATCGTTGAGCTGATCACAAAGCGGCAAACATTCCAGCACCTGTTGAGTTTCTGCGTGAGAAGTCAGTATTGCTCTCCTTGGAAAACCCTTGTTTGTCTATCTTTGTTTTTCTTGTCGATTCTTGCTTCCTTGCGCAACGTTGAGATTTGTTTGCGCAGAGAGATTGAAGAACAAGTTTTTTTCTTCGTCACTGACTCATCATGTCCGTCATCTCCGCCTTGCTTTCATGTTTCAGGTCAAACACTCTCTTTACCCTCTTCATCTCTGACTCATCTCAGATGTTTCATCACAACCTCTGCCGCATGTCTCGGTTGCGAGATCTTTGCTGCCTCGTCCCGAGGTCTCATTCACAGCGGCTGATTGGTATGAGGAGCTTGCACGGGTTCAGAGGGACAGGCAAGAGACTTCAACTCTCTGCTCAACTTTTTGTGTTCTTTCGTTGTTGGAGGACAGAAGTGCGAGTGAAGAGAAAGGTGTTGAGGAGTGAAAGAAGAGCATCTCTGCTTTCATTCTGCAAGCTTCGATGGTTTGCAACGAAGGCAAGGAGCGAAAGGATCAGGTGTTGTACACTTTGACATGTTGTACATTTTGACATCATCGACGTCGCTGATCGTTGTCCTCACGCAGGCTCTGCAGACTGATCTCTTCACGACGGAAGTTCGCTAGTTGGCATGTCATTTCTGTTTGGAGCTTCAGAACATCTCGTTCAAGAATGTTGATCAAGAAAGGATGGTTGTTGCAGAACAAACTTGTGATGAGCATGAAGAAGAGTTGTTTCTGTACATGGCAACACGCCAGGGATGAAATCGTTTTACGATCAGAGCAGCAGCAGGCAAATTCTTTCACGACAAAGCGTTGCTGTAAAACATTCGTCTTTTTCAGGTCAAAGCGTTGACAAGTCAACTTGAGAACTGCGAGGAGCAGCGAGTGAAATGTTCAAGACAGATCGAGACGATGATCGAGACTATGAGGCAGAAGGATGTCAGGGATGACTCATGATGCTTCAACGATGACACGTCTGTTCGTTCTAGATGTCGTTCCTGTCTACCCA
>NW_005434600.1:349177-351409 GCF_000315625.1 Guillardia theta CCMP2712 | reverse complement strand
TGGAGAGCCAGGAGGAGAAGAGAGGAGTGGGTGAGAGAGGAGAAAAGGAGGAGAGGAGAGGAGAGGAGAGGAGAGGCAAGGAGAGGAGAGGAGAGGAGAGGAGAGGAGAGGAGAGGAGAGGAGAGGAGAGGAGAGGAGAGGAGAGGATAGGAGGAGGAGGAGGAGGAGGAGGAGGAGGAGGAGGAGGAGGAGAGAGGAGGACAGGAAAGTTGGAGAGTGGGTTAGGGTGATAGATTTCATCTTTCTTACTTTCGATTCTGTTTGCAACGTGTTGCCATCTGACTTTGATCGTTTCAATTGACGAATGAAGATGTCAGAGGAGCTCAAACATGCAGTATCAGATGCTCTGATGCGACAAACTCTACAAGTTCGCTTCTCAACTGCAAGACAACACAACCTGACATGTCTTAGCATCAGGCAATGATGGACCAGGCACAATATGAGCTGGAGAGGGCGAAGAGCGAGACGAGAACTGTTGCTGCTGCCTGTTTTCTTGCTCGATGTTGAAATCTCTCAGATCGTTATCGAGAAGGACAAGTTAATCGAAGATCTCAAGAATCGACTGATGGAGAGTAGAAGACAGTTTGGGTGATCTCTTTCCTGCTGGTCTGATGATTGTGATGGTGGGAAAACTCGTGTGTTTGCAGCGTCCGCCGATACCCAGCAAATCGAGATGTTTTGTCCGACGTTTTCGATCACAACGAGGTTGGAACCTGTTCCTACTGCAAACAATATGACAAACTTCCAAGATGTCGATAATGACGAACGGGACGGCAGTCAGTGATTGTAAAAGTTGAAGTTCTCCGACAACTTCGCAACTGAACATGTCTCCAGTCATGCGGTCAAGACCGTTCTCCCCACCCCTTCCTCCTCTTCCCCAGGTGAATCGTTGTGTGCGTTTTCATTTCGGACCTGATGAGAGCTTTGCTCCGGTGGGCAGGAGGAGGAATTTGAAAGACTATCGTCAGTCGTTGAGCACTTGGAAGCTCTCAAGACTAAGTTGCAGGTTGAAAGATCGAGCTCAATGTTGGACATGTCAAGTAGACAAACATCTTCACTCTGGTGATGAAAATTTCCATGTGATATGTGAAGAGGATCTACAAGTTGTTTCATCGTCTCTACTGCCTTCATCCCATTGGTTCGTCGCCTTCGTCCTCCATCATCTCCTTGGATTTCTCCTGCACAGATTGCGAGGAAGCGTTAGGAGGAGGAGGAGGAGGAGGAAGGGGGGACGGGGGAAAAATGATGTGAAGTAGAGCAAACCTGAAGATAAAGCAGGAACGCCTGATTGAGACAGATTGTCACAAACAGCATATGACGATGTTGATGGTGAGGTGACGATGACGATGATGATAATGATGATGTAATGATGCTGTTGTTCTTCAATAAACAAATTTGACGCAGCAGCAGAGTAGGGAACTTGAAATGAAGGAGGAGATGGGAGATAAAATAACTTGAGAAGAACATCATGGAAAGATGAAGAAGGGAAAACACGTATCTTCGACGCATAACACTCAAAAGAATGATTGCTGATGGTGATTTCAACATACACATCGAAGTTGAAGAAAGTTTGGATCGTTTGAGCTACCCTTCCTCCTCCTCCTCCTCCTCCTCCTCCTCCTCCTCCTCCTCCTCCTCCTGCCTCTCCCGTTCCCTCCGCACCACCTCAACATCATTTTGCCCCCCTACGCTGACGAAAAAAAGCTCGAGAGATCCATGAAGGTGAAGAACAGATGAAGAAGACTGATGAAGATGAAGAGGAAGATGAAGAAGAACAAGAAGAAGATTTCAGCGCGAAATCTTGCGGAGCAATGTGATTGAAAGAATTAGAAGGGCAGATGTCAACTCAAATTGCAATGGATGATCTGATAATGGAGGTTGGGGTGTCATAGGGTTTAGGGTTTAGGGCTGCAAACGGTTTTGAAACGGATGAGATGGAAGCAACTGACCATTGGAACAGCCCGAGGTTCAGTGAGGAGGGAAAGAAGATGATGTATATGAATGCAGCAAGAAGCTCAGCTCACTACTCGAGCTCGTCGGTGTTGGTTGCTCGATGGCCTCCAGAGGGAGCGGGACAACTTGAGCGAAGAATTGTCGTCGGCATTGTTGGCCTTCCCAACTCCGTTGATGAATTTCCCGGACTTTTCCTGCCTGTTGAACAACTTCCTTCTCGGTAGCAGCTCGTGAAGTTTCTGATCATGGCCTGACAAGCTTGCGGAGGGTGTGGGCAAG
>NW_005434600.1:324342-349077 GCF_000315625.1 Guillardia theta CCMP2712 | reverse complement strand
AACCGATGGAGCCGAAGGGGGGAGGAGGAGGGAGCTGAGGATCGTCGTCGTCCTATGTGAAGTCAGCAAGGTGAGTGGGAAGGAGAAGGAGGACGCGAGGGAGGGGATAGAAGGAAGGGGCAGGGGGAGGGAGAGAGCGGAGCAGGGCTATGGTAGCGATGGAGACGGAGAAACAGATGGTAGGAGCAGTTGGGGGAGGACAAGGAGGAGAGGAGAGGAGAGGAGAGGAGAGGAGAGGAGAGGAGAGGAGAGGAGAGGAGAGGAGAGGAGAGGAGAGGAGAGGAGAGGAGAGGAGAGGAGAGGAGAGGAGAGGAGAGGAGAGGAGAGGAGAGGAGAGGAGAGGAGAGGAGAGGAGAGGAGGGGACGGGACGGGACGGGACGGGAGAGGAGAGGAGAGGAGAGGAGAGGAGAGGAGAGGAGAGGAGAGGAGAGGAGAGGAGAGGAGAGGAGGCAAGGGGAGGCGAGAAGAACACAAGGTTCAGCAACAAAGTCCTCGAGCTAATGAAGTTACCAAGGGCAGATTGTAGTCCTTCATCGTGCATATCCTGCCATTACCGTCATCAACTCCATCCTGATCCGCTTCACTACCTCTCCTCCTCACAGCTCCCTGCACCTTCTTTCTCTCCCTCCTCCTTCCCCTGCTTCCTCCTTGTCTTTGTCCTCCAAACTCCTTCCTCCTCGTCCTCTTCTCGTCCTCCTACTCATTCCCCCCGTCCCCCAAATTCCTTCTCTTCCTCTCCTTCTCTTCCTTCCTGCTGCCTGCTCCTCCCTCCTCTTCCCTCCCACTCTCCTTCTCCATCATCCTTTCTATCCTTCGACGATGTTACAATCTATCATTTCAATGCAGTCTTGTACATTTCTTGCTCACCTCAACAGAAGCAGTTTGTCTCTCATTATCATCTACAATCCATGTGTCATCGCGACAGGACGTGAGAGCAGGAAAGGCTGGAAAACCTGTCATCATCGACGAGACATCTCTCTTCATTTCCGACATGATCTTGCTTTCCTGCACACAGAGCAAAAGATTGAGCAGTGAAAACAGGATTCAATCATTGAGAGAACAACCACTACAAACAGGAACAAATGCAAACAAAAAAGAGGAGATGAAAAGAAAAAGAGAAGTTCCGAGAAAAAAGAAATGACAGGAAAAAACAAAGAATGTACGAAACATCATGTCACAACCTTGTCTTTTATAACCTGCAACAAGTTACTGACTTAGCCTAATGCAAACAGTCAAGTCAACCTGTTGCATGTTTGTCAAAGTAGATTCTTCAAGTTCTTGCTCAGCCCCTGCCCCCATTGCTCTCTCTGACGATTTCGATTCTCCTCCTCCTCCTCCTCCTCCTCCTCCTCCTCCTCCTCCTCCTCCTCCTCCTCCTCCTCCTCCTCCTCCCCCTGGTTTGGCTACTTCTCTTGCCTTTGCCTTCCTCCGCCTGCCTGTGGGAGGGCCAACAGGAAATCCTTGATTGTTCAGAGGCACCCCAGTGATATCATCGAAGCAGACAGCACCCTGCGTTGGGTTGAGCAGGAGGAGCAGGCGGAAGAGGGAGGAGAAGGAAGCGGAGGAGACAGACAAGGAGGCGGAAACAGGGGAGATGGAGATTGAACAAAACGAGTGAGAGGGAAAGGCGGAAGAAGGAGGATCGAGGGACAGAGGGAGGAGTACGTGGAGGGAAGGGGGAGAGAAAGGTTTGTGAGCTAAGGGAAGGAGATATAAGGAAGGAGGGAAGCTGGAGGTTGGTTGAGAGGGGGAGGAGGGGAGGAGGGAAGTTTCACCGGAGGCAACGCAGGATCGTTTTCCTTGGTCTGATGTGAAAGTTTTCCACGGCGATTGAAGTGCAGGAATCCTTCCAGGGGTAGAAACTGAGCAATCGAAGACTGTCACAGGATTTCGACCCCATTCATCTCCCCTCCTCGCTCTCTTCCTACTCCTGCTTCTGCCTGTGCTTTTGCTTCTCCTGCTGTCACGACACAGCAAGCATCATGTCTTTCATCCGCCTTCTTGTTTTCTTCTCTCTCCTCCTCCTCTCATTCTCTCCTTCATTTCTAGCTACCAACCACTTCATCCCTTCTCCTCCCTTCTCCTCCCTTCACCTGCTCCGTAAACTCGTTGATCTCGCCGCTCGCATGCTTCTCCAACTGTGCCTCCCAGTGCTTCTTTCTCGCATAGCACGCTCTCCGAATCCTCATGTCGTACTCGATGAAGAGCGGGTGCGAAGAGTTCTCCAGCACGTGTCGTAACCGCATGTGCACGTCATACCTGACCTTGGGCAGGTCCTCCTTATGTGTCACCACAGCAAACTCCCCTGCTACGACATCGCTGCGAGTCATCCCCTCTTTCACAGCCACCGCCTTGACCCTCCAGTCCTCATATCCTTTCTCCTCGAAGAAGTAAGGCAACGGTAGCGAGAACGGCCCCTGGTACTTCTCCCACGACAGCTCGCAAGGGGTCTCGTCCGCATCCTCTACATTCCAGTAGTAGTCTATGCTGGGCCAGAAGGTGTAGTAGATCTCTGCTCCTGGGGTCGGGCAGGTGATAGAGATCGGGTCCCAGTGCGTGATCCTGGTTGCCCCGTCCTTCTCCCAGAAGCGGGGGTGCTTGCCTCCCATGGGGATCAGCCGGGGAGTCGCCACCTTGTCCTGGGCCTGTTGAGGAGGATGCATTCGGTTATAGACGATCCAGTGTTGGCGGTACTTGTGCGACTGAACTTCTGAAACCCTCCTCCACTGCTCGTCATGCGCTGCTGGGACGTTGGGGAGCTCTAAATTTGCATCCCGCACGCCAACAAGCGCCTTGTGCAGCCCCTGAGACAAGCTGATGTTGAGATGAGAGGTCCAACGCCATCCGAATCCCTCCAAGCTCTCGTTGTAGGTGGGAGGGTTGAGAATATGATCGACACGGTTGAACAGCACGTCGTCCACCTCGATCGACGCTTCCTGCATCCAGAAGTAGTACACCCTCCCGGTTGAGTTCAGCCCGACTCGGTAGATCCTCGCTCCAGTCACAGGCTCTCCCTTCCAGTCCATCAGCCTCTCGATCCAGCCGTCGCCGGAGAGGAGGAGGATGTCTAGCTTACCGACGGAGGCTCGATTCGGTACGCGGGAGGTCCAGTGCAAGTGCCACATGCCGTCGTCTTCATGCTGCTCGATGGTGAGGAGCCCTCGTTCTGTCAGAGGACGCAAGACCCCTCCCTCTTCCTCCATCTTTCCTGCCTTGAACTCATCAGAGGGCAGCACCGGTATCTCCTCCTCCTTGTTCTTCTCCTTCTGCACTCCCTCCCTCATTGCTACAGTTTCTGCCTTGTCCTCATCGATGAACAGCAGGTGGTCCGTGAGGAGCTGGTCGAGCTCGTGTGGGTCGATCCTCTCCTCCAGGCTGCTCTGGAACGATTCACTGAAGTCCGAGTACTCCTTCCCTCCTCGCAAGGCCAGTATTCCCTTCACTTTCTTCCCCGCTCCATGCCGGAGGAAAGTTCCCATGCCCCTTTGCCCCCCCTGACTCCTGACGGTGCAGCATCGCCTCCCCATGGTGGAGCAACCCTGCGCAATGATGCACAAACAGAGGAGACGCATGAGCTCGTTCGCTGGCATTCTTGGAGCAAGAAAGGGACAGGCGAAGAAACAGTCAAGCGCAATTCATCTTCTGCCCTTCATGGTAGGTGGAAAACAAGTTGATATCCAGCTCACTCGACAAGACTCAGCGCCTTTGTGCTGCGATGAACATAAGTGACTGAGAGCAAATAACAACTCTAGCAAGGCAAACCATGCACTACTCTCCTTCGGCTTGCAAGTAAATCTTTCATCTGGTGGCCACTTTAAGCCTCAAGATCATATCAAACTAAATCTACACTGATATCAAACTAAATCTACACTGATATTCATTTCTTGCAGCGAGCCCCCTAGCTGTGTCCAAGTTCCATCCAGCGGGTTCACCTGCTCCTGCTCCTGCACCTGCTCCTGCACCTGCTCCTGCACCTGCTCCTGCACCTGCACCTGCTCCTGCTCCTGCACCTGCTCCTGCACCTGCTCCTGCTCCTGCTCCTGCTCCTGCTCCTGCTCCTGCTCCTGCTCCTGCTCCTGCTCCTGCTCCTGCTCCTGCTCCTGCTCCTGCTCCTGCTCCTGCTCCCTCATCCTTGATCCTTGATGGATCCATCAGACCACCTCTACCTTCTGATTGGATCATCTTAATCATGCTGTTATCATCATGTTATCTTTCTCTTCATCTCCTCCTCGTCCTCCCCCCCCTCCCCTCCCCCTTCTCCTCTCCCTTCAGCACTTGCATTGCGTCTGCCCCCACTGATCCCTAGAGGTTACCCACCCTACTTTGATTCTGTATACCCTACCCGTGTAATTCTTTAAAATGTTTTGAGTACCCACGGTGATACCATGTAATTCACTACAAAAGTACCCCTTACAAACTACCCTTTTGATATCTGACCCTATCCATAAGAAGCAACCACCCCTGCTGGTTCCGAAATGAAGGAAAGCAGCGAGCGAGCAAGCGATGGAGAGCGAAGCTGATGGAAGAGAAGAGCAGAAGACGATGAAGGGAGAAAATCCATGAGAGAAGGAGAAGCAGCAGGGCAAGGCAGGGCAGGAGAGGGCAGGAGAGGAGAGGGGAGGAGAGGGGAGGAGAGGGGAGGAGAGGGGAGGAGAGGGGAGGAGAGGGGAGGAGAGGGGAGGGGAGGGTACGGTAGGGGAGGGGAGGGCAGGCAGACGAGATGGATAGCGAGCGCGAGTGAGGGAGGGAGAGAGGAAGACAATAAGAGGAAGTGAGTAAGTCTACTTGACATGATCTGATCTGATCTGATATGATCTTGATACGAGAGCAAGGGATCTTGCAATCCGTTCATTTTGTGGACGAACTTCTTTGCGCTAGGCTCGTTGTCAGAGCAATATTTTATCTCCACTACTAATGCGTATGGCTGTGCTTTGCTGGATCGAAGTAGCAACGACGACAAAATCCTCTGCAGACTGTCCATGCCTGAGCAAGGGACCGGTGGCAATGAATATCTGAAGCTCATCTCATAGATTCAGGAAGATGAGCTGATAGTCTTCCTACTTCATGTGAGTTTCACTCCAACGAGCAGAGCCGATGTGTTCGTCTTTCACTCTGTGAGATGTTGCGATCCCCTTGCATCTTCTAGCAATTTAACTTGTGGTAATTGATAACCTCCACCTATCGTACATCAAGCACCTCGTGTCCTCCCCTCCTCCGCGTCTTCTCCG
Source organism: Guillardia theta CCMP2712 (assembly GCF_000315625.1). NCBI lineage: Eukaryota > Cryptophyceae > Pyrenomonadales > Geminigeraceae > Guillardia > Guillardia theta. Next base: position 343,848 of record NW_005434600.1, on the reverse strand, counting down.
CGCCCTCGTCATCGTCCCCCTGCTGCCTCCGCTTCCCTGTAGCCTCTTGTGCCCTCGACCTCCTCGCCACCAGCACGTTGCTCAGCACGTCCCTGCAGGCAGGAGGAGGACTCCCGGGAGGAGGAGGGGGAGGGAGGGGGCGGGGGAGGAAGAGGGAGGAAGAGCTTCGGGAGGCTTTGCGAGAGGTCCAGGGAGAGACTTGGAGGATCTTGATGGTAGAGCGAGGGGGGGGAGGAGGGAGGGGGAGGGGAGCTGCAGACATGAGGCAGGGGGCTGAGGGGAGGAGGGTGAAGGGTGTAGCCAAAGGAGGGATGGAGGAAGGATGATGTAGGGGACGAAAGGATGTCAGTTTACAAGTAGTGGAGGAGTTGCACTTCTGCAGATCGTAAGAGGTGTGTTGTTACAGAACTGATTTTGGGCATGGAGGGCAGGGCCCATGGTGAGATAAAGTCTAAGTGTGCCTCTAATTGAGAATGAGAAGGGTCAGGGACTGTCCTGCAGGGTGCAACTGACGACTTATGCAAGCTCATGCTTGCTCCCCCGATACAATCTCCGTGAAGTAAAAATGAATGACTGGCCGGCTTATCAGTCATGCAGTCCAGTCGAACAGCAAAAGATATCGGGGAGATACTCCCCTGCTCTAGCACACCCCAGCCCCATTCCCCCAGCCCCATTCCCCCTGCCCCACTCCCCCGATACGGGACCTCCATCCTTCTCCCGTGGTTCCTCCCTGCTCCTTGCTCCGTGCTCTGCTCCCTGCTCCGTGCTCTGGTACCTGCTCCCTCTTCCTCCATCGCCCTGCCTCATGTTTGCAGCGCCTTCTCCCCCCCCCCGCCACTCCCCCTCCCTTTCCCTCCTCCTCGCTCTACCATCAAGATCCTCCAAGTCTCTCCCTGGACCTCCCGCAAAGCCTCCCGAAGCCCCTCCTCCCTTTCCCTCTCCCACCGCCTCCCTGCTGCCGCCGCCGCCGAAAGGACACAAGAGGCTACAGGGAAGCGGAAGCAGGAGGGGGACGGGGACGAGGTCGCGGAAAGACACGAGGAGGTTGATGTGCGATAGCAGTGTGGGTGGGAGGTGCTGTCAAGGCAGGAGAGCGCTTGAGGACAAGACTGATATGCGAGGGCCCTAGCAGGTCACACCGCAAACTTGTCAAGGTAAGGGACAGCAGTGGAAGTCTCTATCACTCCTGGTAAGAAGAGGAGCAGAAGCTTGTGAGTCCAGCACCGCTAGTAAAGTACACATCACTGCACTAGCATCGCTAGTAAAGTACACATCACTGCACTAGCATCGCTAGTAAAGTACACATCACTGCACTAGCATCGCTAGTAAAGTACACATCACTGCACTGGTTTGACCGGGTCAGCCAGCCCTCACTCGCTCTCCCTCCTCTTGCCCTTCTGGTTAGAAGCAGGGCCTCATGGAGCTTGTGGTTGTGACACAAGTGATGAGAAAGGCGACAGGAACACATTCAAACGCCTCGTCTCCTCCCGTCCTCGTCTCCTTTAACTCCTCCCCTCCTCGACGACCCGCTTCATGCTCCTCCTCTCCGCGTCCAAGGACGAGCTGCCTCCGCCTCCCATGATCGTCGTGCGGAGAGGAGTGAGGGGGAGTAGGGACATAAAGGATGCCTGATATGCGGGATGAAGAGAATCACGAGGGAGTCACGCGACAGATCCGACTAATGGAGAGCATAGCTCGAGGTGGGATGAAGCCTAAGTGAGCCTCTAGTGCGAGACGAGAAGGGTGGGACCTTCAAGATCCGAACAATCCAAGTGCAAGCACGTCAGCGTGACGGCAGAGATACAAAACGAGCTCTTTTGACGTCGGGGAATTTAAAAAAAAGTCAGGTAGGGGTGTCAGGATAGTCTCAGAGTAGGGTGGGGGTAGTACCAGCTAGTCGCAGGGACCTTTACGGAGATAGACAGCGAGATTGATAACACATAAAGACCTGAACCCCCTTCACGTGATTTCAATCCTCCTCCCTTCCCTCCTTCTCGCTACACCCTTCACCCTCCTCCCCTCAGCCCCCTGCCTCATGTCTGCAGCTCCCCTCCCCCTCCCTTTCCCTCCCCCTCGCTCTACCATCAAGATCCTCCAAGTCTCTCCCTGGACCTCCCGCCAAGCCTCCCGAAGCTCTTCCTCCCTCTCCCTCTCCCTCCCCTCCCCTGCTGCTGCTGCTGCTGCTGCCACCCCCGACGGACAGCTGAGGCGGCCGGGATGCTGCAGGGACGTGCTGAGCAACGTGATGGCGGCGAGGACGTCAAGGGCACACGAGGCTACAGGGAAGCGGAAGCAGCAAAGGGACGGGGACGAGGAGCTTGATGCGCGAGGTATTATCAACGACCAGCACTTACGTTGAGTCTTGTATGACAGCCTTGCTACGCTCAAGCAGGCAACCTCACCCTCGTTCACATCTGCCCCGCTCCTCTTTAGTACCGCTTGCTCGTGCAGCACTACCCCTATTCCCTTCCTCGGCCTGTATAAGGATCAGCCCCTTCAGTCAAAGGGGTCTCCTCTCCCTTACGCTGGTCTAGCACCGCTAGTATGACATCATCGCACCTGATACCTTTGAGTGATGAGCAACCCTTGAAGCCTGGTGTTCAGCATGGCCGGGTTGTCGGGGATAGCAGCGTCTCTCTTCCTTGCGCTTCCTCCTGCCATCGGAGCCTTTGCTGCCAACTTGCCTCTTGTGCGAGGGAGGAAATAGGAGCCAATACAAGTAGGGCCCTCAAGGTTGGTCGAGCCTGCATGCTTTGCTGTTGTCAGCATATTGTGTAGGGTTGGAGGACGAAGAGTGGGTGTTGAGAGTAGAACTTTTTTGCCGAGGAAGAGTAAATTTTTCATGCTCACCCCAAGATTGCATGGAATAGAGCTGATTCACTCTTCCCCTGAGTCACACTTGGTTCTTCCTTCTTGCCTTCTCGTTGCTGATCTCTGATCTTCTCTCTTCCCTCCATTGCTAAGTTTCATCCACTTCGACAACCACGAGAAGAAGGGAGAAGCGTTGGCAGCAAGAGCCTCTTCTCAGTGAGATCGTCTTATGGTGTGTGTGCGAACGTTGAACAGAATTGAAACCAAACTTAAGTCAAATGAAACCATGTAATGATATGACTAGGTGGATACATCTGAATCCAAAATTGTATACTATTATGACGTCGAGGTACTATCAAGGCAGGAGCCTGGGTCTCCCCCGCTCCTCAGGGTGATGTGTCAAGAGCACCGGGCCGTGACAGGGCCTAGGAACTTGTACTATGATGATCAGCCGACTGTCACCGTCGCTTTCTTTCATTCAGTGTCACTCAGTGTGTCGTTTACTACCGTGGCTGTCACGGTGGGCCGGCACTGGCCGCGGCAAGCCTCTGGAAGTGACTGACTCAGTGACTCCGTGGTCACCTGGCGAGGCGCTGAACAAAGTTGACCGTGACGGAGTCACCGCTGACCCGTTCAACGGTTTTTCGCGGCCCGGACGCCGCCGTCAGTGAACGGGGGCCCGGCCCGCCATGAGTAGTGATGCGCCGGGCTAACGGCCCCGGCCGCCGGTCCTTGTAAACTGGCCGCTGTACAGAACGGTCTCAGACAACTTGAATTCATGTGCGCCCGCGGCCTCAGTGCCGCCGGCGCAGTGCGCCCCACTGCCATTGCCGCCATTCGGAACTTGCCTCAGTCCGTGCCACGGGGGCATCGGATCCGCGAGTCACGACTCGAACGCGGCCGCCAACGGTGAGCCGCGTCGGAGTCCGGCCGCGGCCGCAACAGGCTGCCAGGCCGGCTGCACTTAGTTACTTCGGCGGCCCGGCATGGCATCCGAGTCCCCGGGCCGGGCCCAAGTTCGCCGGTCGGACTGAGTGACTGAAACTCATTCAATTGACGTCCGACCGTCCTACGGTAGGCACCTGCCAGGCTGCTAGTAAAAGTTAACATTTTTTTGAAAGCGGGATGCCAAAATTCACCATGTAATTTCAAAGAAAAAGGATTTAGTTTAGGTGAATCTCGAAAAAGCGGCGCAAGGCTCAGTCGTCATGGGGAGCAGCCAGGAGCCTGGGATGGAGGGCTGGAGAAAAGGCGGCGGCGGCGGCGGAAAGTCCAGCGGCAGCAAGACAGGAGGAACAGGAGCAGGAGGAACCAGCGGGTCATCAATAGGAGGTGACATCGGCACCATAATCTACATCGTAATTTTTGGTACGAGACTGTTCTACCCGCTCGCTCGCCTCGCTCACTTGCTACAGTTACGATATTTGTCGTTGGTAGCGTCTACATGTACTACAAGAGGATGTGAGCACTCCTGGTCTCGTTCAAGACTTGCTCGCCTGACATGCTTCAGCTACTTGCCATCTCGGCGTGCGAGTCAGCAGGTCACTGACGACGGCATCCCTGTCGCGGTATGCTCACTCTTGCTCTGTTGTCTGGACGGCGCAGATCTCCCTCACTCGAATGTTTAGTATCCCGATGTCAACGGGGAGGATCAGAGCGTGCCTGCCAACGTATTCGAGCTGAATCCGCAGCAAGCTCACGCCTACATCGGCCTAGACCCTCCTAACAAGACCTGAGAGTGCGAGAGAGGAGGGAGTGGGTATGGATCCGATGTTCTGACCATGCGAGCAGACGGCGTCGGGTGTGTCGATGTACATGTGTATCATCAGCCGTCAATACCAATGGCGAGGGTTGGGGCGGTGGGAGCAGGAGCACTCCCGCAGGAGCAGCCAGCTTGAGCGATAGCGGGGTCAACTCAGACATTTACGGACTTGTCTGGTACCTTGTTGGCAAAAGCTGTCAGTAGGAGGTAGGAGAAGGAAGGTGGAAGTTGAAGTAGTGCTGTGAGGGTTGGAGAACCATAGCACTCTGATAGAAGAATGCAGTCATTCTCGATCATGTTGCAACATAGTCAGGATCATCGATGGGACAGGACACTGCAGCAGCCCTTGCACGGTCACTGAGCAGTTCACAATCGGTGCCGGTTGTGACCGACTTGAACGAGCTTCTTCTCACCGTCCTGGTCCTCGCCTACAACGTCTCGGTCCGACCATCGGATGGTACCGTGACTGCGTTGCAAAGTACAACACGGTTACACTTCCAAGGAGTCTTGAAGGCTCACCGACTCGGACGGACTAGTTCAACGGTCACCGGTTGCATGACAGTGAGGGCATCATCGGATGCACTGACGGTGTCGGACAGCCGAGCGGCCCGGCACCGGTCCAATACGCAGTGACTCAGTTGCCGCCCGCCGCGGCTGATGTCAGACTGTGCTTGTTGTTACCGTAGTACGGTCGTCTTCCGTGAACGGTGACCACCGTCGGTCTGCAACAACTTGGCCCAAGTTGTGCCTGCAACTGAGCCTGCCTTCCGAAGTTCAAGTCCGAACTTCGGAACTTCCAGTCGCCGGCGACGGACTGTTGACAGTGTCCGGGCCGCCGCTGACTCAGTGAGTCGGGCGACCGCGCGGCCGGGTCCGCGGCCCCCGGAGACCGGCCCGGGCGGCCGTACGGTAGCGGCCCCCGGCGTCACTGTCACTCCGGTAGTCATGAGTACTACGGTTACTAGTATCTTCCGTTGTACTATTGAAAGGCCCGTCACTATGGCCGGGCATATTTTAAACGTTATAAATAACTTATTTTTGTATGAGAAATGTTATAAGTCTATCAAGAGGCCTGGTAGGAAAGTTGACAAAATTAAAAGTAAACCGTTCGTCAAGCCTAGTAATTTTGAAATCATGACCTCAATTTGTAAGATAAAGATTAGTAGTTCAAATGTCCTCGGACGATTCCAAAGAAGATTTTCAAATTTGTCGAGTAAAATCCTGTTTTGACCTTTTAAACCATTGTCAACCCTGCCAGGTCGCGAACTTGAAGGGGGCATGTCGGGGACTGGGATGGAGCAGACTATGTCTTGGTTGCGAGGAGGCAGCAGCAGCTACAGTGGCGGCAAGTCCAGCTACAGCAGCAGCAAGGGAGGTGGCAGCAGCAGTTCATCAGGTGGTTACAGTACTGGGGGTACCAACACTACAACAAAGATCGTCCTCATCACAATCGGAGGTGGGAGGCTCTGCTAACTGACTGCTCGTTCCTTCTATGAATCGCCTCTACTTTCTCTTTCTCTCACTCGCCGCTGCCTGTTCTTCTATGACTCGCTTCTGCTTGCTCCTTCCATGACTCGCTTCTGCTCAGTGGTTGTGTGGGTTATGATCTCGTCGTGGTGGATCTACAAGCGGGTGTAAGTCCTCTGTCTTGTTGTTGACGAGCGCGTCTGTGACACGTGTCAGCTACTTGCCTTGGAAGGAGACGAAAGATGCTCAGAAGCAAGTGGCCGAGATGCAAGCTGCCGCCGACAACAAGGTCGAGACCGTGGACACTGGCAACCTGCCCATCGATGGTGAGAGCAAGGGGAGAGTTACTGTCTCAGGGACTTACGAGCGCTTTGCAGTGTTCGAGCTGGACCCGCAGCAAGCTCACGCCTACTGCGGCCTAGATCCTGCCAACAAGATCTGAGTGAGGGGGTGGAGGGAGTGGGTGATGATCTGACCACACTGCTGGAGTACTTGTGAGCGTGGAGCAAGGAGTGTTTGTGTGTTAGAGGATATGATGTTCGGGTGTATCATAAACCGTCATTAGCGATGGAAGGTGGGGTCACATTATACTAGTACCTGATGATGACCGTTGAGGGTGCATGGCTCGAGGCAGTAGGCAGCAAGTTAGTTTTCAACGCCCTGCCATCTCTTGTGTAGCCTGTGAGCTCGTCCCTCCTGGTGTTTCCCTCCCGTTAGTGTTCCGCCTGGTCAACCTTTCTGTCCGATATAAGTAAAGATGACTAGTTTATTAGTAGAGATGACCGTACTAGCTTATTAGTAGAGATGACTAGTTTATTAGTAGAGATGACTAGTGTATTAGAAGCGATGATTTGTGTATTAGTAGAGCCTCTTTTTGATCACTTTCCGGCCTTCCGATCGATCCTAGCCACCGAACGACATGCCACTCGTGCACGGGCAGGCGCAAATCGCAGACGTGTTCCCTCTTCAGCCCTGCTTTTGTCCATTCTTGGAACTTCTCCTCCATCCAGGCGCTGTTCCTCCTTCTGCATCTTGGCTGCGACTAGTCAAGACAAATTTCAGGAGCGTGCGTTACTACAGGGAGATAGGTTGAGCGTAGACTCGGAAGATACAAACGATGAATGGCTGGCTGCCGAGCCAGATGACAATAAGGTACATGACAGGTTATGTCGTTTCAGAACGACATGTTGGCCGCTTTGCACTTACAAACCAACGAAGTGACAATTTGTCATGGGGCTACTCAAACGTGCTGACGACTAGAGAGAGATCCGACGTATTGAAGAGAGAAATAGGGGGAGTGGGCAGGGAAGGGGAACTAGAAATCATTCTTCCATTCACCACAAAAGCGCAACTCTACTCAAACAAACCCTTCGAAAACTAAGATGAGCAAGAACCTGAAAATGTACAGCACCCAACTAACAAGATTCCCACATCCCAGCAGCTCCACAGGCAGCTCGAACACCTTAGAGCGATGCCTCACGTTTGCGGTACCGACGGCAACGAGAACAAATCACACGCGAGACAGGTCAGTATACGCCCCTGTCACATGCGACTTGTCTCGACCCTGGGATCTCGTCATGCTCATCGCATCTCTCTGTCCTCGCGGACGAAGATCATGCGTCCCATGAGCTCCGTCTCGTTCAACTCCTGGATGGCACGCACCGCCTCCTCCTGCCATCACTGTGAGACGCTCAGACAACAAGAGCAACACATCGTACAGGGGAAGAGAACTCGACAAGGCCGCAACCCTTGGACCTTCCGTCGGGACCTGTCATCACGTCGGCATGGAGCACGTTGCCTGCTGTCCGCATGTGATCCTTCAGGTCTTGCCACTTGCACTCCCATGACAGATTGCCCACATACACTCTGCGGCCACCGGTACCCATGCCTGCTTCATGCGTAAGAAGGACACATGTGCGTGAAGGGTCGCTACCTCCGGCAAAGCCACCAGCACCTCCGGCACCGCCGGCACCTCCGGCACCGTAGCCTCCTGCAGACCGACCACGGAAGCCGGAAGACTTGCCACGGAACGAATTATATCCATCTCCGTTGTAACCTTCACACGTCCCAACTCAACACCGCTCAGAATTGTCTGCGATTGATACCTCCTCCTCCTCCTCCTCCTCCTCCTCCAAAGTTACTGTAGCCTCCACTGGGAAAGGTTGTCGTGGCAGAATAACCTGAGAATGCACCATAAATACCCAGCTCCATCCTAGACTCCACCAGCATTACCTCCCTTGAAGCCCTCCCTGTCCTCCCGGACAAAAATGAGACGGCCCATCATCTCAGTGTCGTTGAGTTCGGCGATGGCACGCTGCGCATCTTCCGGGGAGGCATACTCCACGATGGCACATCCTTTCGACCTTCCACCAGCCTCGTACATGATGTCGGCATGGACAACATTCTGGCAGAGGGGTCACTGGAAAACCACGGATGCAACAAGTCTACGTACGAGGTTCTGGTTGGGCCCTCGCATGTGATCCTTCAGGTCCTGCCACTGGGCGTCCCAGGAGAGGTTACCCACGTACACACGGCAGCCAAGGCCAGGGCCCCTACAGGAGCAGAGGTCAGGAATGCCGTAAGCACTGAAAAGAGCTCCCACCTCGTTGCTGAGTAGCCGGCGCCGCCCCAGGACTTGCACATTTAATCAGACATCGTGGCCAACAGGCGTGCCGTCATAATCACCTGGTATCCTCTAGCATCTTCAGAGTAGCTGTTCATTGCGTTTGCAACATCGTCAAGCGGCATATCCTGGCAATAAGGCAACTCATCCGGACGTACACGAGAATGCTCCAGCGGCATGAGGGCGGACAATGAGCTCGGGGGGAAAGGAGGGGAGCGCGTGTAGGAGCAGACATCGACAGCTTTTTGAACATGCATGGCTTAACATTCAACACGACCAAAATCACTGAGCAGGAAAAAGCAGACAATCTTGGTCGGGATGTTCGACCAACGCGAAACATGTAAGGAGCAGGATGCAAGCAGGTGAGAAGAAGCATTCCCCATAAATAAGTGAAGCATATCCATCCTTGTTATGACCAAAACATTCTCAAGACATAAACACCCGCAATCCCGGAACATGCACCGTCGAGTTTAGATTGCAGGGGGCCATGACTCTTTCGCTTTCAGTGGCTGGGGACAAGTAACCAAGCCCCTTGAGGAGGAGGAGGACGAGGATGGCAAGCGTGTTGAGGTTGATGAGAGGGAGAGGAGAAAGGAGGAAGCAGGGGAGTCGCATGGAGCGAAGGGCATGCCGAGCTTCTTTACCAGGTTAGACGCCATGGCGACAGCGGACGAGGCGCGGAACACATGTAAGATTAAAATCAATTATAGAAGTACATTTCCGGAGGTACCATTTTACTTAACAGTACCTCTTAGCCACTCCTCTATGGTACAAATAAAACGAAATAGAAAACTCATCTTAGAAACATGTACTGAAATACCCTGCATTTAAAAACATATAAAACTTTGCAGGTATTTTAAAGTTTTGAGTCCCACAGCCCTTTCAGTATACGCTGAACACCCCTTGCAAATGAGGGTCAGGGTGGCCCAAATTAAAATTTTGACCTTGTTTTTGAGCATTTTACATGACGCATGCCTAAATAAAATAGTTTTGAAAAATCGTGATGGTAGCGATATTAAAACCCAAAGTAGAGAATATTAATAAAAAGAAAAAAAAATACTGCCCCAAAGGCTCCTGTAGTATGAGATAATCAAGAAAGACGCCCCAATCGCTGCCCTTCCTCGAGTCGCGGGCCCGGCCCGGCCCCCGGCCGGCGGCCGCCGCCGAAAACTCCGTGACTCAGGCAGGCTGCCAGTGAGACTGAAGGCGGCTCACAGTTCAACGGTTTACTCACTCACAACTTACGGTATCTACTGACTGAGGTGCCCGGCAAATCATCATGGTTGAAGCCGAACTCCGAGCGATTGCCTCGTAAGCGCCGGGCTGATGCCATTGCCAGGGTCACGTGACCGTACTCAGTACTAACTTGAACGATTCTGAAGCCTGTGAAGCCCGGCGACTCGGAACTTGAATTGAATCAGGCGCCAGCAAGCCATAAAGCTTCGAAAGTACTGTACTATGATGATACAAGCCGGCGACCGGGAATACAGTGACGCTGCCGCATCAACGCATTGGGTCCGCCGAACCAGCCTGAGGCTTGCAGGGCCCCTGGTGTGGCGGGTCAGATCCGATCATCGCTTCCCCGCAGGCTTCTTCTCCGGCACTTCAGACTTGGGCTGCTCGGGTTTTGTCTCAGCCTCGTCCTTAAGGTACGACCCGAGGCTGCAGCCAAAAAGTTAGGGGAGAAGCGAGAGGAAGCCAACTGAGAAGAGGGGGCAAGGCAAGGAAAGCAAGGAAAACAAGGAGGATGCGGATGTTTGTTCACGAGGACATCAGTGAAGGAGGGAGGAGGAGAAGAAGGGCGCAATCGTTTCACCTGTCACAGCTGTTGGGTTGTGAGTGATTCCCATGGCCGCTGGTGTTGTGTTCAGAGTTGCTGCAAGACAGGCTGGATCAGAGGGCGAGGAGGGGAGGCCCTTCAGTCCAACACCTTTGGAACATGTTGGGAAAGATGGAGGACAGCGGAGCAGAGATAGGAGGAGCCGTCGAGTGATCCAAGAGGATCCCTGCGAGCAGAGTTGTCAGCTGCGTGAAGTAACTTGAGAGAAAACAGGTACCGAGAGCTGTTCCGGACATGGGAGGTGAAGGAAGGCTATCGCACATGCTGGTGATCGCAGTTCTTGCATCGGATGCTGGTCGCAAGATATTCAGAGGAGAGGCAGGAAAGATATACAAGGCAAGACGAGCTTACTTGAAGTAGCATGGCTGGATCCAGTGCCGTGCTGCCAAGCAGAGAAGTCAGGGCGATGTGACATACCATGACAATGTGTCAACTCACGGACTGTGAAGATCCAGGAGGAGCTCCTCCGTTGAGGAAGGTGGACCAGAGGTTGAACCCAGCCTGGCACCGCCTTGAGATCGGAAGCTCAGCTCAAAACATGCTTGCACCTGGGTCGATGGCGGCTGGAGCCCACAACTATCTGTTAACAAGGCGTGTATCGTGTTCTCAGTGGCTGGCGGCGACAGGCTGAAGTGTATCGCCTCTGTTCATGCGCATGTGAGCCAAACATCGAAAAGGCCCTCAGCGGAGGCATACCCATGGGAGCGGCTGAACTGGCCGGTGGGATCGTCTTAGGAGCTGGGAAAGACAGTGAGCAACCAGCTGGCTGAATCCAGCCTCTAGCCCTCACCATTGGCTTGCGCCGCCTGACTCTGAGCCATCTTGCATATTCTCAAGGCCCTCTGGGCAGTTTCAGACGACGGGAACTCCAACTCTGCGGTCACGCCGTCGGTAGACACTCGGAGAGAAACCTGCAGCGCATGTCAGAGGAAGAGGGGACGGCATTCAGCCACAGCCTCACCCCCTTGAGAGGATACAGCAGCTTCCCCTTGAGCTGCGGTTGCGACCACAGGGTAGACCAGTGGACGATCACGAGGGTGTTGCCCTTCACCTGGGAGGAACGACAAGCTGTCAGATACGATATCCTGCGAGCACAGCTCACACCTCAGCAGAAACCGTGCAGTTCTCTTCGTCCGCATCTGCGTTGCCTTCCAAAGAGGTCAGAAGCAGCGGGGAGGGCTGTAAGTCGCCACCATTGGAGTAGCTGGTGTCGTAGTGGCTCGAGTTCTCATTGGAGACTCTGATCACGCTAGCCAGTGCCGAGCTTGCAGCAGCCATGGTCGCGTTGTTGATCCTGTTTGTGTAAAATTTAAGGAAGAAGCTTTCTCAAGCGAATGGGAAGTACAGAGAGGGCTCCAACGTTGAGATTGGAGTCGGCTTCAGCTCGCTAGCCTGATCCTTTCCCATGGTCATCTTGAACACTTCCAGCTCCTCATCACTAAGAAACACTGTCTTGTTTCCAACAGTGTAAGGTTTTCGCTGAAGAACCAGCAAGTTAGGACAAACACATCATACACAACCCAGCGGACTCACTTTCAGCTCTGGTACTGGTGTCTTGCTATCGCCGTCACCCGTGGACTGTCCGCCTACATTCCACGATTCTTCTGTTTGCACTTTTCGCATCGTCCTCTCCAGACTTTTTAGCTTCCGGAAAGGCCATCTGGTGATGCCGTAACTTCTACACAGCTTCTTGAGCGATGTCAGGCAGATCCCTAGTTCCTTGGCCACTGCCTTCTCCGGCAGATGAAAGTACTTCGAGAGCTCGTCCAACTTCACCTCCTTGTTGAGGATCGGGCCCGGGCTGCTCGATGTGCTTGGAGACATGTTGGCAGTGGAGTGGACAAGCGTTGGACCAGACGCCTTGCCGGTCATTTCCTAGACGGCACTAGACACTGTATGCACACGGGAGTAAGGGAGTCTCGGGCGTTTGCAGATCTCTGTGCAAGTGTGTTTCTAGTAGGCGTGTCGATGCGCAATCATACAATTTCTCCAACTAGTGGATACGTTCCTTGCCCTTGCTCCAACAGCCCAGGCTCGCAGTCTCAGCTTCAACAAATCATCATGTTCACGGAGCCCCCCTGCCGATCGACGTGGTGATTCTAAAGCTGAAGGAAAGCTACACAAGTTCGGTCTGCTCCAGTTCTTCCCTCTTCAAGAAACCTTTGAGGCTTCAGAATGCCCCGTTCAGAATAGTTTCAAGGTGGAATCGAACTACCGAGCAAGCACACGTTTCAGCGCACAGTTTTGACTGCAAATGCCTTGTCGACCACGAACAGGAGCCCTGGAAGTGAAGGCACACAAAGAGGAGAAGGGATAAGAACCAGTTAGAGGACGAGGAGGAGGAGGAGGAGGAGGATCGGCCGACAGGAGCAGGAGAAGCGACTACGCTGGTGCGCTAACAACTGCGGGGTGCATGGAGTAGGACTGGGGGAGGCGGTGGGGTCTAGGGATCCTACAACGCCCTAGGGGATTGGACCTAGGATCCCTAAGGGAATACAAAGTCCCTCTAAAAGAATTTTGAATTGATTTTAAATACAGTTTTTATTTGTGTGAGAGAGTTTGTTTTGCAGTAGGGGAATGGAGGGTTTGATATGGAAGTGTACTGAAGTTCTCTACCAAATTCAATAGATTTTAAAATACTCCAAAACTTTATTGTCTGATTAGGGTACAATCGATTGTGCTACTCTACTGGAATTTCCAGTAGCTTTTAGTAAAATGACATTTATTATTTGTACCTCTTGTTTACATGTCCGGCTTACTTGTAGCAAGTTATTTTCTGTCCAGTAATTTCTCAGTATAATTTCAATAATATATATATTCATGTTACTTTCACGATGTACTGAATCAGTACCAAATCCATAATGGCACAATTAAAAACCCAAATAGCCGAATGTACCCGATAGAGCGGATTGGGGGTAGGGGTCCAGGAATATTGGCAGAGGGTAGGGGGTGGTACTCAGTTTCTTGGCACAAATTGTGCCCAGTGGTAATAATAATTCCTGTCCTAACGGGTAGGGTTCTCGATAAGTCCTTTCAGGGGGTGGGTAACGGACTAAGTGGTGGAGGTGGTGGGTTGGAGCACTTGGTTGTGTGGGAAAGAGGGGTAGTCTACCATGAAGGGGTAGCATTCAGGGTACGGGTACTGTCACATGTGGTATCGATGTGAATGTTGGGTGGGGTAGTGGGGACATGATACCCGAGTCCCAACCCACTAGATTGGAAAAGAACCCCTACCCCCGATTGAATTACCCTACCCATGAAATAAACCAAGAACTCCCTTGTTTAACCCCTCCTAATACGTTGAAAATCATATCCACCCCTCCTTTACGATCAAACCATCGCCACATAAGGACACCACCCACCCACTTCCCCAAGAAATGATCACCCCTACCCCCTCTATTCCTTCAAAGAACCCCCTCGTGTAAACGCTGCTCTCTATGTGGAGCTGTAGCAGTACCAGGGTCTCTACAGCATTACATACTCACACTACCCCACCTCGAACCTACCCTGCTCGTCACGTCCATTTTGAGCTGACTTCTAGAGGGGTAGGGTATAGGGGGTAGATGGATACGAATAAATCAGGGTGGTTCCATTCGAGGGGTGGTGCTAGGGTACCTCATCCGAAGTATAATTTTCATGACTGGTGGGTAGTGAATGGGAGAGGGTAGGGGTGGGGTAGGGGAACTCATCACGTCAAGAGTCGCGCGTCTCTTGGAGCCGAAAGCCGAGGGGTCGTGTCACGTGACATGGAAATTGTCCGGCCATGTGACTTCCGAGTTCCGAGTCCAGCCCGACGTGCGGCCGCCCGGCCCGGCCCGGGCCGGGGCCGGTAGTTGACTACTGGGAGGACCGTACTGAGCCGGCCTCCGAGGCTCTGAAAGTTGAGTTTGACCCGGACCGGCCCCGCCGGCGGGCCGACCGGACACTCGGATACTGAAGCCGGGGGGCCAGCAGCAGCCTGGCCGCAGCTCGGAGCGCCCGGCCGCGCCGCCGCTGACTCCCGGGCCGCCGGGGCCGCGGCAGTGCCACGGTGCACGGTGGGCCCGCTGGCAACCGATCCAACGAGAGTCTTCAGCTCGGTCGGAACTGCCTGAGTCTCTGCGAGCGGCAGATTGCGGAGAATCTGAACATTTAATCATTCACTGACGTAAATCACATGACAGAGGGGGCGGAGCGAGTCGAGCCCCGGGGTACATCCGATCGATCAGTCGATGGGCAGCTTGCGACGGACATAGCGGATGAGGCAGGGATGCTTGGGACCAACAACAAGAGCCTGTCAACTAGGTTAGAGAATGTTATCACGACTCGAACTTGTGATCAGATAGGAAGGCACAGAAACACAGAAACACAGAAAACTGCATCCGGCACAGAAAAGTTTCAGGTCAACAAGGGAAGAATGAAGCCGAATATAAATGACAAGAGCGCAATACTGGCAGACAAACACAAGTCCTTGCACATATGGCGTCATGTATCAAAAAAAATCTCATGATTGAATGCATTCGCCCAAACACACAGATAAGTGAAAATCAGCTCCATCGGAGCAGGGGTTACACAGCTAGTCGCCCCAACACAGATGCGTCTTACCTCGTAGTTGGGTGAAGGCAAGGGTCCAACCTATCGACAAAGAGTCACAAAACAGATCCGCATGGACGAAGATGAAGCATGGAGCAGAGGAGGAGATGAAGGAATGTGGAAGCAGGATTGGAGCACATACAGCTTCCATTTCAAAGTTACGGAGGAGGTAAGCCCAAATCCTGCAGTGGCTCAGATGTGACCGGAGCAACAAACATTGTCTCACGTCTTGATCTGGACATAGGCGAAGTGCTCGCCTAAGCAGCGGTGGCGCCTGCAACGATCCACTCAACGACCAACATCGTGCCATGAGCCCGGGCTGACATACCCGCCACCAAACCCAAGCCAACCATGAGAGAATTTGCGATGCTCCTCCCTTGGCTCCAAGAAGCTGAGAATCAAGTTAGTGGAGGGAGAAACAGCAGTGCAGCATCTCTACCGGAAGGGATCGAACGAGTCAGGGTTGGTCCAGACGTCTGGTCGTCGACCAGAGAGCGAAGGAGAGAGGAATATTACATCTCCCTACCCACATGTGTCAGGATACCAGGACAAGACAAGATGCGTTTGGTGCAATACCTTGGGGATGGTGTAATCCTTGAACTGCCTATCTTGAAGGACCTTCACTCAACGATTAGACTGGACCGCAGCGCTCAAAGTGGGCAGCACCTCTCGCATGACAAAGATGAGTGGTGGCTGCATTCTCAACGCCTCCGACACTGTTGCGTGCAAAAGAGACATGTTCTTGATCGCCTTGTGGACTTTCAGAGTGTGTTGAGACCAACGGGTGCGACTCTACCTCATGATCAATCACTTTTCCAACCTTCTTTTGCTCTTCGACAAGCTGAACATCAAGATAAGTCCCGGTTGAATGCAAAGAGAGATCAACACCTTCGGGATGATGTCCTTCTTATTGTCCAACATGTACAAACCAGTCCAGGACGAAGTTACAGACGAAGTGTGCTGCCAAGAGAATTTCAGTCAAGGCACCATGAGGGCATAACGGAGCAGGAACGCGTGAATCAAAATGGCTGCGGCTGAGGCAACTACCTGTCCCGCAAATAGCAGAGCGATAAGCAATCCGGTGACCTACAACCAAATCCTGCATCAGCACATTCTGCGGACAAGGCAAGAACAAATCACACCTCGTGTGCCGGCAGTTTGTCACCATTCTTGTATGTAGCATCCATGTAGACCTGAAAAGCATCACGTTGGTGCAGTTGCGCTGGTAGGCAAATATTCACCTGAAGCACATCATTGTATCGTTTGTTCTCTTTCCTACGTTTCTCAATAACTTTCTGGAAGAGTGCCACCATCTGTCTACGGGCCTTGTCTCTCCTGAAATGCGCCGGTATGGGAAAATATGGGGCAAAGAATGAAATTGGGGTGCAGCCCTTATCAAGAATCGCGTACAGCTCTGAGACCTCCTTGTGCAGCTCGCTACGGATCTCTGGACCCATCAGGCATCTGGAAGCCGTTAAGATGATGAGCTCGGCAAGGGCGGTGTAAATATCAACGACTCCCTCATCTCCCCACGAAGCAAAGTATTTCTCAGCCTCATCCACCATCATCGGCACATACTGGCCGATCGCCGTAGTGTGCAACGAGTTGGTTACAAACTTGATCTGCTCCGTCCTCTTCTCCAGATCCGCATCATACACCACACCGGGGCCGAACAGGGGGACACTGAACTTGTATGCCTGCTGCTGAGACAACTCGTCATCCCTCGCTCGGCAGAAGTTCTCCTGAGCATCAGGGCCGCACATGAACGTCAACCTCTTTCCGAGCACATACACAGTGAAGATATCCCCATGCACGTCCTGCGCTCGACGTGCCATTTTCAGAGGATCCGAGAGGAACTGAAGGGCTGCTCCCAGCAGGGGAACATGAAGTCCTTCCCTGTACACTGGAGGCAATTTTCTCCCGCGATATTCGAGGTACTGTTTCAACCGCTTCCACAATAGCCATACGCCACCGACGCCTGCAAACCAGATCAGGACCAACTCTATCATCCACTTGCATGTGAGTGCACGACATATTTGGTGTGAGGATGTGATATGATATATCATAAACATAGACAGGCATCGCCTACTGGGTGCACAACACCTTACGGTCCATGGGCAAGAAAAGGACTGTTGAGCAGTAGAAAAAGGATTTACATATCAACGAACAAGGAGCGTGTAAATCATATTGTGAAAGTTAAGCTTTTGTTAAAATATGAGGTCGGTACAGATGAAGATACGAGAAGAGATAAAACCGGTCGTCAGCGCAAATCCCTGAAAAATGGAAAATCGATCCACAAGATGACTTCAACGCGCTGAAATGAGTGCATACAGCACAGTTCTGGCGTGATCACGTTTGGCACGCATCAATACATTGTATGTGTACATGGGGGATGTAGTTCGGTTCATGCTCCTCCATCTTCAGGAGGTCAGACTCCACGCGGAGATAGACCACAGTACATAGAGCAGAGGAGACTCGGGGAATAGAAAAAACGCGCGGTAGAAAGGCAAGGGCGAAGCAAGAGAGGAGTGGGGTAAGGTCAGCTGAAGCAAGAAAGGCGGAAGCATGCTCGATAGGACCAGCAGGAGCTGCCATGGTGGGGGAGTACCGGCTACGGCGACGACGATGCGCATTGCCGCTCGTGGCCACAGGCAGAGAGGAGGGGGTGGGGTATTTTCATCGGAAAAAGAACGGGTACTCATAGCATTTGGCGGGTTGTGGGAGAGTTGAGACAGGTAGGGTGGTCATTGTTGAGTGGCTTGCAGCAGAAAGGGTGGGTACTCAATTGAAAATATTGGGGTGTAGAGCAGGGACAGCAGGGTACTGCAGTATCACGGGGAAGAATCAGAAAAGGAGGGGTGGTAGTCCTAACAAAGTGCGGGTCCTCAAAGCAGAGGGAAATCAGGTGGTAGGGTTCTTGATCTGGATCATTTGAGGGGGTAGGTCCTTTCTACACGGGTACTTCTACGGGAGTCAAACAGACCATATAGGGGTAGGGTACCAACGCAATAATTTTTTCCTAGGGACAGCAATCTCTGGATCCTGAGGGGTAGTGAGGAATATACGACTAGTGCGGGGAGAAGAGGGGGTAGGGTGATCAGCCCATGTTCTGGGCTAGGGCTGGTAAGGGATTGAGTAGGGGTATATTTAACTACTATCACAGCTGAATTGCGGGGTAGGGTACAAGCACAAGGTACACCCTTTAGTGAAATTGCAAGGAGGGGGTACATCGAATCTGTGACATCGGGTGGGGGTCCATTCAGGATCTGAAGCACCGGGTGTATGTCTGGGATTGATGTAGGGTAGTCAAAATTCAGAGGGGGTAGGGTAATAGAATGAGGTGTTAGTAGTGAGACGGAAGGGACGGATCCATGTTCCCTCAGGGTAGTGGTCAAGTAGGGGTGCAGACACGTATGTTTGATTAGAGGGGGTAGGGTATGCAATTTGTCGTGGAGTACATTGATAACACCGGTACTTTACCATTGAGAAGAATGGGTGATTGATTCCATAAGGAGGGTTGCCTAATGCAAGGGTGGGTGGAAACAGCTACAAGGCCTTCATTGGGGGTGGGGGTGTTGTGAGTAGGGGTGTACAGCTAGTTGCTGACGGTTACATCATTGTTGCTGACATCCAAGAACGTTACGGCCGGGCGGGCAGACGCCCGGCGGGCCCGGGCCCGGCGGCGAGTCTGGCTCCGTACCGATCGGACGGTCCGGGCTCCCGAGTCCGGGCCGGGCCTGGCACCCGGCCGGCACCCGCGGCCGGAGCGGCCGCCGGCTCCCGGGGGACACTTGGATCGGACTCGGCTGCCCGGCCCAACTCAGTCCGAAGCCTGACAGATAGGCCGGGCTGCCCAGGCCGGGCCGGGTCACGGGTCCGAGTCACTGAGTTTCGCCGTGACTGATCCGGCGACCAAGTTTCTCAGAGTCTTTTACTCAAAGTTGAGTTAAAAATCAGTACTGTGGACAGGAGTTTCTGCAGGAGTTTCAGAGGAGTTTGCGGCTGAGTTTGCGGTATTTGTGGCTCCGCCATCTTCTGCGGTCTTGAAGGAGACCTATGATGGCAGCAGCCGCTCCAGCATCCCCGTGGCCGATGGTGAGAACGACAAGGCGGAGCAGGGGAAGGGAGAGAGAGGGGGGGGGGGGGGGGGGGGGGGGGAGAGGAACAAAGTGGAGGGGGTTGAGGAGGATGAAGGAGCAGGGCGAGGAGGAGGGGCCAGATTAGAAATAGGAGGTGGGGCCAGATGGAAAACGGATTCCCATTGAGGGGGAGATTTCCTTCAGATTTCTATCGCAGAGGCCAACAAGATTTCTCTTGAGCATACAAGCCCACTCGAATTGGAAGAAAGAAAGCTCCAAAATCTTCTGGTGCCTTGATGCCTTTACAACGTGTCTTGTTGTCTTTTCTTCTTGCAACGTGTGTTGTTATCTT